>NC_141542.1:124662500-124962500 GCF_021556685.1 Rattus norvegicus | reverse complement strand
ATGAGCAGACATGTCTCTAGTCAAAATTTCCAATAATAATGAAATGATTAAATGTCAGATTCTGTGGACTTCTGATTTTTTTTAAGACCACCTATATGAAAAGTATATCTAAACTGTCAGAGTGTGGCTATTGTTAGCTATTTAAATTGAATAATATTGAAAACACTTTATATAATTTAATTTAGAATTTAATAGAACCATGAGTTTATTGTCTGGCTCTTACCTTGTGTTGCTTAATCATCCTAAACAGTTTGTAATAGCAGCTATTAAAGGACTTGGTCAAAGCCTTGTGTTCTTAAATGAGTTGGATAGGCACAATGCCTATCTAAAAGTAACAATATTAATTTCAAATTTTGTATCAATATACAAAGATTTATGTCAATAAAAATTTGAAATCTATATCAATATAGAAATTTTATGTCAATGCAAAAATTATAACTTTAATTTGTATCCATTAGAAAGATTTCTACCAATGTAAGATTGTAGGTCTACTATGTTTTGTTTAAGAATAAATCTAACATCCTACCTCTATTTGTCTATTTCTCTAATTTCTATATTACTATATCTCTCCTTTTCCTTCCCACCCACTTCTCTTTACCTAAGAAGGAAAGAGAGAAGGGGAAAGGAAAGGTATAAATCCTTGAGTCTAAGCTCTCTATTTTCTTCCCTGTCCAGAGGGTTAACCTCCTTTGCAGGTTATCCCTTAAAATGACAACATATCTGTAATTCATAAAATAGCCAGAACCATCTTTCCCAACCTAAGGGGCTAAGACAACAATCTTCTTGTTTGTGTTTAACTGAACTGGGGTAAGAATTCCTTTCTGGGGGCCCAAAGGGAAATATGGAAATTGGTTTTCTCAATGGAAGGCTAGCTGGCATCATTTGTCTTCCAGTCTCTATGTGCTGGAAAAGTTCATGACTTAGCTGTAACAGTCTGAAGGGCTGGATGGGTGAGCTAGCAGTTCTGGAAATGTCCTGGTGGCAAGTCTTTAAAGGGAACAGCATTGATGTGGTTGAGGTAGAATCAAGCAAGGGCCTGGGATGGAAGGAGTCAGAATCTCAGCATCCCAGAGGGTGAACCTCGTCAGGGCTCTTTCCCTTCTTCCATTCTGCCATAAACATACATGACAGGCAACACATAGCTCTGTAAAGACATTCATATGGAACGTTCAGGTTGCACATATCAGTTAAGGAAGGTCAATAAGGAAAGACAACTGCCTTTCTTCATAGTTCAGTATGATCCCATAATCAAACTGCAGTATAATTTTCTATTTATGCCATCTTGAAGGATGATACGTAATAAGTCATGAGACGTTCTACCCAAAGTGTTATTGGCTGTATATAGACATTTAAGTCTTAATCAACCCTAGAGGTATCTCTGTGTACAGAGATACATACATCACCCAAATATACCAATCTTATTGATCTTGTCAATTTCTTTGTTCTTATCCATAGCCAAGATCTTCAGTGAAGTCTCCCTTTATCATGTCTGAGTTTTACTAACAAGGAAGGAACCCATAGCCCCCCCTCATGGAAATATAGGCATAATCTCTCCCCCAGCGTAACACATTTCCTGTTTTCCATTCCTACGTTATAACATCCTTAAAATTAACAGGCTGGTTTAGTTTAGCAATTGTTCTTTTTCTACAATCTACTGTCTTTCAGCAGTTGTCGTTGTTTGCTCATTTAGCATTTAAAATATAAAGGTAATAAAGCTCTATGTAATCCGTCTCCATGGGTCTTTGTTGCCCCCTTCTTTCTGTCAAACATCTCTTTTGGAGTACGATTAGATCTCTCCATAATCGCTTATCCTGTAGGATTATGTGATATACTTGTAACATGATTTATACTGTAATATGTAAAAAAAAATTTAAAAACCTGTTTCATCTTATTAGAGATATATGTTGGACCACTGTCTACTTTAATTTGTTTGGGTATTAACATAATTGTCATAATTTCTAGCAAACGTGTGATTGCAGAATCAGCCTGTTCAGAAGCCAAGGCAGATGCCCATTGAGATCCTGAATAGGTATCTATAGTATGATGCATATGTTTCACCTCACAGATCTCTGCGAAATGGAGCATATCCGTTTGCCAAATTTCGTTTCTTTGTGTACCTTTAGAGTTACTTCCTGTAGGCGGTGAAGTCTGGTTATGTAATGAGCAAGTAAGACATTACCTCATAATTTCCTTGGCTTGTTGCCAAGTTGATAGACCTTTTTTTTTCTTTTTTCTTTGCTGTTAACATGCTTGGTTTGTGTGTTTTTGAACTTCAAAGTCTCCAGTACATTTTCTATCACTAGCTGATCAATTTCATTATTACCTTGTGCCAGAGGGCCTGGCAAACCCATAGGGATCTTATGTGTGTTATACACAGTGGATGACTCTTATCCCTGACCATTCGTTGTAATTGAACAAACATTGAACACAATTTAGAATCATCCTGAATGATTTCAGCAGTCTTCATATGTAAAACAGCCCTTTCTTTCATGGAGAGTCAGCTACTACATTAAGATACTCTTGAACATCTGATAAATATCTAAGTATTGCATATAATTTAGATTTCTGAACCAATTTTTAGGGACTATAAGCCACCTTATTTATATCTTTTGATTTATACCTTGCCCTTCGTGATTTATTAGCATCCCTGTAAAATGTAGGGGCTCCAGAAATTGGAGTTCTTTTCATTATACGAGGGAAAATCAAATTAGTTCTTTTATGAATAATTAGAGTATGTGGGGTTTTTATATGGGTTTACTTGGGGTAAAATTACTACAGTGACCCAATAATGCAACAACTTGGACCCAAGTTATTCTTATGCTAAGTAAAAAGAAAAAGGTAAGACAGTATCGGCATCACCCAATTCTCTAGTTATGTAGAAACTGCATTTGCTTTGTATCAGTTACTTAGCTTTATCAGTGCTGCCTTGATGCCCTACACTCTACCCAACTATAGAGATTTCCATGTCTATTGCTGCTGCATTTATAACAGCAATGAAATGCAACTAACCTAGATGTCCACCAACAGAAGAATGGACAATAAAGTTGTCATAAATGTACAACATGGAATATTATTCACAGGTAAATAAAATGAGTTTTTCAGGAAGATAGATGGACGAAGAAAATGTATTCAGCAAGGTGACCTACATATCACACGTTATTCCTTATCCATCATGTGTAGATCCTACTCTATAATGTAACATGTGCACATGTAAAAACTTTATGTGTGTGTATATACTGTAACATTTTGAAAGGACTTTGATGTCTAGAAGAGTGTGTCAAATCTCCTTGGGCTGGAACTACATTGAGAGCCTGATGCCCACATCAATTAATTAACTATTTAAGAAATTTTAAAATTCTATGCTGAGGATTGAACTTGGGTCCTCTAGAGTATTAGCAAGCACTCTGAACTTCTGAGCCATCTCACTAGCCTCATTCTGCAGGAATTTTAAAGCAAAAGTAAAGCCATAGTTTATAAGCGATAAGAAGGTTAAAAACTTTGGAAAATTATGCTAGGCAGAACAGTAATTAAATGAAAGTGTTAAATTATATCAAAATGAGACTGTGCTATAATTAGAAATTAATAGAAGGTATTTCCTTCAATTAAGTGATATATCCAAAACTTTTCACTTTTGAAGATGACTTTCATAAATGCATTTGCCAATAACTATCTTCTGTCTGTATTTAATACTTGTTAAATTAATAATATTAGAAAAATTATTTAGGGCCTTGGAGAGGTTTCAGCATTTAAAATCACTAACCACTAGGCACTACTACTTGTGTTCAGTCCCCAGACCCTCATGCTGGAATAAGAGAACTCACTCAAAGGTTGACCTCTGACCTCCAAGCATGCACCGTGTCACAGGTAGACACACACATATAAAATAAATAAAATATGTATAATTAAATAAATATGCAAATTATAAATTTTAAAAAAAGAAAAATGTAGTAATAGGTCCTCTTCAGGGAAAGTCACACAGGAGAGGGGAAGAGAAGGGGAGAGGAAGGATGTGATTGTATTTTAAATGAAAATAGACAAGAAGTGAAACAGATATTGAAGTGAATTTAAAACTTTTAAAGTATGCTTGCTGTATATAAAACCCCCAAACTGTCACAATCAATCTATTCGGGATATTTATCAACTCACTTATATATTCATGATTAAAAAATCATTTAGGGTCTGCCCTACTGCTCCAGTGAGATACCCTTGAGGACAAAGTTTCCTTGCTGCCAATCCTGATCATCTGAGTCTGATTCCCAAGTCTGACATGATGGAGGAAGAGAATCGATTCATGAAAGTTGTCTAATCTCAAGTGGTTAGAAACAAACATCAATCAATTAGCTAATTAAGACATTTAAAAATTCTAGTCTTAGTAAACCATTTCTTATTATCAACTGTAGCCACATTTCTACAGAGCAGAACTCTAGAGCATATTCCTCTAAACTAAACTTTCGCAGGCTTTGACTGTCTGCTTACTACATGTCCTCTCCTTGCCTCCCAGGTCCCAGGGACTATTTTGTAATTCGACAGAGTTTTCGAGCCCTCTGTCCAATATGCAATTCAACTCTCAAAAACAGGCCCTCAGGAGGTCACTCCAACATCTATATATTCTTTTTTTTAAACTTGATGATGACTGAAGGCATTGCTCAGTTAGTAGTGTCTGCTGAACATGACGAGGGCCAGACTTCAATCCTGAGGCTCTATGTAATAAAGTCAGGCCTAGTGTGCATCTTCTTCCCTGTGCTGGGATGGGAGGGACATGAAGATCTCTGAGCTGGCTGGATAACAAGTCTAGCAGAATCAAGAAGCTATAGTAAGAGAGATTGTCTCAAAAACATCCAAGAAGGACAACAAGGGAGAAAGGCACCTGATGTTAACCTTTGGCCTACATACACATATGAACATGCACATACACACACACACACACACACACACACACACACACACACACACACACACACACCTGTGCATGCATACAAACAGAATCAGTGAGTTACTCAACTACATCATATATCTATTTCCTTTCCTTCTTGGATTCTGTTCTCCAAGGTCTTATATTTTTTAGCAACCACACGAAGTGGGGCTTCCCTCTAGGTTTTTAAGAGAAGCAGAGAAGAAAAAAAAATCACCCACACAATTCAAGCTAAGACCTGATTTTTGAGCCTAAAGTGGCATACAGTCTTACACAACTGAAAACACATCGCTGATAATAGAGAATGCTTCTAATCCTGGCTCCAACGTATTAGCAGTTTGAGTGATGTGGTAAAGTCGTTAAGTTCCTTCAAGCCTCAGTTTGCGAATCTGTAATAAGGCACCAGGAATAGACTAATGCGTGTTAGCAGCATTTTCTGTTCCGGCCTAATATAATTCCACATAATTTAAGTTTGCTCCTGGGAGCTTTTGTTTGTCCTAGTAATGAGGCATTCACAGAAGTATTCAATAGAAGTCAGTGGCCCAAACAAGACTTCTACAATCCACTTAACTTTGACAGGCTTTGTTTTTAAGAGGTTGAAGGGGAAAGGGTAGACACACTGGTGGAAGGACATTGAAGAACACAACTATTTCACTTTTTAAACATTAACATACTAAGCATTTCCTAGCCAACACTGATAGAGCAGTTGTCATGGACTTAACCTCTTATCCTGAAAAGTAAGAAGAGTCTATTCTGCAAGATGACTGGAGGGTTTGAGGGGATAATACGCTCATCCCCTAGCCTCACTGGGTGACTGGTGAGCCTCCTCCTGGATAGCCAGAGGCACCAACTCTACACAAGCATGGGTCTTTCGTGCTTCTTCTAGTCACTTCAAGAGAGAAGGGCTAATTAAAACTTCCTTCATGTTACATAAAAATGTGTGTTTGTGTATGTTGTATGAATGTACATATGTGTGTTCTATAACTGTGAATGTTATATGTATGTGTATGTATGTATATACATCTGTGTATACATGCATGTTGTATGAATGTGCATATGTGTGTGTTCTATAACTGTGAATGCTGTATGTATGTGTATGTATGTATATACATCTGTGTATACGTGCATGTTGTATGAATGTGCATATGTGTATACTCTTTAAATGTGTATGTTGTATATATATATGTATGTATGTGTATAGGTGTATGTGCATGTTGTATGAATGTGCATGTGTATGTTGTATAAATATGTATGTGTATATTGTCTGTGTGTTAAGTATCTGCACTTGTGTGTATATGTGTATATATGTGTATGGGTATATTTTGTGTATATGTTGTATGCTTATGTGTTCATGTATATGTGTGGATGTGTATATGTCTGTATTTAAATGTTTGTATATGTGTATATGAATGTATATATGGCATATATAGGTTTATGTGTGCATGTGTATGGTGTATCTATACACGTGCATGTTGTAGGAATGTGTGCATTTGTATGTTATGCAAATGTGTGTATGTTTATGTGTATGTTGTATATGTGTACATGTATACATATGTGTATGTATGCATGTGTGTCTATGTATGTTTTATATATGTTTGTATATATGTGTATTTGTGTACATCTATGTATGTGTGTACACAATATGTGTTTATGTGTGTATACTGTATGTACGTTGTGTGCATGGGTACTTATGTATATATATGTATATATGTATGTGTTTGTGTGTGTATGAGGAGAATGTTTTGAGATATACTTTCAGCAGTTGTCAAGGACATGATATTTCATGTGCTTTTTATAATCTTTCATTTGTTTGTTAACTATTGTGGGGTACACTCAAGCCATGGTGCACATGTGGAGGTCAGAGGACAGCTTGTAGGAGTTAAATCCTTCCTTCCATCATGTGGGTTCAGGGGATGAAACTTAGGTTGTCACCTTGGCTGCTAGCTCCATTACCCACTGAGGCTCCTACCCATTCACCCTTTATGATGTTCTAAATATTTTATTGTGTAATTAACAAAATCAGATTCTTTCATTCACATGCTCAAGCGCCTCAGCCATCAAATCCAGCCATAGATCCTAGAGTTCAGCTTCACAGATTCCTAGTCAACTGGCCAAGTTCCTCCACCGACTTGGACTTTAAAAGTGTGTATGGAGGTACACACTCCTCCATAAAAACGCAGCCTAAAAGTCTTAGTAAACACCTCTCCCTTTATATCGTCCTATGGATTAAAACTTGCTCCACACCCCCAAGGAAGTTCACCTCTATTTTGTTCTGTGTAACATCAGACTTCAATGTAAATATGTCTCTCCCACACGAACAAGAGGCTCTGCCTGACCTTGCAATCTGTGAGTAGGATAACATACCTGTCTATGATCTCTGATCATCAAGGTGTAGTGAGTTGGCACCTACAGCCCAATACACTACATTTTCTGTTCTCTTGCTTTATTGGTTAAGTTCTGCTTGATTTTCTGAGATTTCATTTCATTTCTCTTTCTCCTTAAATCTGTTCGAATTGTAATGGCATTCCTGTTTCTTCCCATGTGCTGCTGGGCCTCCATCTCCTTGTTCACCCGCTTTGGATCCCACTTTCTCCCTGTTTGTTCTAACTTTATCCTCTGGTGTGTCTAACTCTCAACTCCTTTCCAGGAAGAATGCTGCATCTACTGGTACCAGATAATGCTCTTTCTTCTCAAAGGAGGTCATCGAGGGAGAACATAACAGAAAAGCCTTCGATATTTTATACCAAGAATATACAAAATACTTCTGGAACCATAATTGACCATAAGTTAATCTTCTGAGGGAAAGCCGGGGGTGCCTCAAGCTGTCCTTAAACACACTTGGGGATCTGTCATGCAGAAAATGAAGTAAGGACATCCTGAAGAGAAGGCACAACTGCGGTGAGACACAGAGAAGAACTTCATAAAATATAGTGCCACTTCAGAAAGGAAGACACCCAGAAGTACAAAACTACATAAGGCTGAGTGACGCCAGGAGTTAAAGCAGCAAAATCGCATCCACCAAGTTAGAGAGAAATCCCAGTGCCATGCACACTAACACCTCAAGCTTTATCTCAGAGATCACAGCGGGTTAGGCAACAAATGATTCAATTTGGGAACCTGAATAAACTTTTCAAAGTGATTTATGGAATAGAACTTCAAAATACAATTCAGAGGAGGATGAAATTGAACACTGGGTATCAAGGTGCTCACAAGTTGGCAGGGCAATAAGGATATTGAAGGCATCCAGTAAGCTAAGAATTTCTAAGAGATAGAAAGTTAACTTGAGAGAAAGCCAGGCATTTAGTCAATAAAACTTGATGTGTCGGTGTGGGGGAAGTAAAGATATGGGCTTTCTCTTCGCAATCCTGGCTTGAGCAACTGCAAAGATAATGAGAAGGAAATAGAAACTATAGCCATGTTGAATGCTGGCCAAGACATTCTTAATAGCAAGAATAATAGAGCACAGCAAAATAAAAATGAATGAGATGGGAGTTGGGAAAGACAATTCCTAGACCCAGGAAAGTAATTTACAAGGTGCTGAAGAGAGGGGTAAATTGAGTCGGGTAGGGAAAATGGAAACAGAAGAGGCAGAAACGGTCAATCAGAGCTCAATCCTCATACCAAGGGAGACAGAAAATTCATGTAAGATTATCGTGATTTAGTAGCATCTGTAATTCGAATGGAGAAAGAGGTTTCTGCGCATTTGAGTGCAATTAGTCCAGATGTTCTAAAAACTCCTAACTCTTTAATCACAGTAATATAAGCATTCTGCAAAAAAAAAAGGTGATGCTGGAGGGATGGAAACCACTCAAGGTTCTTTTCCCCTCTCACTTTCCTTTCCCAACACGGGGAGCACCCAGAGCCAAGTTAGCAACATGTCACAGGCGTGGGTAATAGAGTGACTTCATGATAATGAGGACAGGCTGCCTGGGCACCAGCAGCTTAAAGAAGTGTGGGCTTTAAATGAGGAGATGTGCACGAGCTGCTTGTCATGCGGGCCTTGTTGCTAACAACGGGCAGAATACAAGTAGCAAGGATGATCATCGGCGACGCTTCTGTTGTACGAGAGATAGTTGGCAGTAATAAAAGGAAAAGTTGAAATTCAGAGAAATATTGGTGAAAGTCCAGGGAGGTGGCAATCTACCCAGAAAACAATCATAGAAGCTCTAGCAAGAAAGACTGAGGATATTTAACTCATAAAATGCAAATCGATCAATATTTATGACCCTGCACAAAGCTCAGTACAAGCAGATCAAGGACCTCAACATACAGCGAGGTTCACTAAATCTAATAGAAGAGAAAGTGGGAAGTAGCCTGGAGTGCATTGGTTCAGGGGAATATTTCTTGAACAGAACGACAGGGGCTCAGGCTCTAAGACCGACGAATGATAAATGGGACCTCTTGAAACTGAAAAGCCTCTGTAAAGCTAAGGACACTATCAGCAGTACAAAACGGCAATCTGCAAATTGGGAAAAGATTGCCACTAAACCTACATTCCACAGAGGACTAATATCCAAAATATATAAAGAACTCAGGAACTTAGACTCCAAAAAAAAAAAAAAAAAACCCAATAACACAATTAAAAAATGGAGTACAGAGCGAAACAGAATCTTCAACAGAGGAATGGCCAAGAAGCACTTAAAGAAATGCTCAACATCCACAGTCATCAGAAAAATACAAATCAAAATGACCCTGAGATTCCTCCTTACATGAATCAGAATAGCTAGGATCAAAAACTCAGGCGACAGTAGATGCTGGCCAGGATGTGGGAAAGGAGAACGCTTCTCCATTGCTGGTGGGATTGCAAAGTGGTACAACCACTCTGGAAATCAGTCTGGCGGTTCCTCATAAAACTGGACATATTTCTACCTAAAGAACCAGCTATAACACTCCTGAGCATATACCCAAATGGTGCCCCACCATATAACAAAGATTCCTGCTCTATTGTGTTCAGAGTAGCCTTATTTGTAACAGTCAAAAGTTGGTAGCAACACAGATGTTCCTCAGCAGAAGAGTGGATATAGAAATTTCATTTACACAATGGAATAATACACAGCTATTAAAAACAAAGACATCATGAATTTTGCAGGCAAATTGATGGGACTAGGAAATATCATCCTGAGTGAGGTAACCTAGTCCCACGGTATGTACTCACTAATAAGTGGATATTAGCCAAAATGTACATAATACATAGGATACACCCCACAGAACCAAGGGAGTTAAACAAGAAGGCCCAAGTGAGGATGCTTAAATCCCACTTAGAAGGAAGAACAAAATAGTCATGGGAGGCAGAAGGAGGAACGACCTGGGTAGGATGAAAAAGGGGAAGGGAAAGGGGGGCAGGATCAGATATGAGGCTGGACAAGAGAGAGGCTCAGAGGGTCAGGAGAACGAATGGAAATATGCAACTGCTGAGGGTGGGGAGTGGGGGTAACCTCTAGAAAGCCCCAGAGTCCTGGGATGTGAGAGGTTCTCAAGACTCATGGTGGGTGACATTAGGTGAAATGCCCAACAGTGGTGAGACAGAAACTAAAGAGATCACCTCCAGTAGCCAGACAGGACCCCCAGTGGAGGGATAGGGACACCAACCCACGTACAAAACCTTTGACCCCCAAATCTTTTCTGTCTAAAAGAAATGCAGGGACAAAAAAATGTGGAGCAGAGACTGAAGGAAAAGCCAACCAGTGGCCTGCCTAACTTGGAATCCACTGCGTGGGAGGTCACCAAACCCATTACTGACGCTATTACTGATGCCATGTTGTGCTTGTAGACAGGAGCCTAGCATGGCTGTCCTCTGAGAGGCTTTACCCAACAGTTGACTGCAGATACCTACAACCACGTATTAGACAGAGGGGAAGAACTAAATGAATTGGGGGTAGGGCAACCCCACAGGAAGAGGAAGTGTCAATTAATCAGGACCCCTGGGAGCTCCTAGAGACTGAGCCACCAACTAAAGAGCATACACAAGATGGGCCACGCAACCTCCTCTCCCCCACCCTCACCCCACCCCACACATATGTAGCAGAGGCCTCAGTGGAAGAGGATGTGCCTAATCCTCTAGAGACATTATATCCCAGGGCGGAGGGATACCCAGGGCGGAGAAGAGATACGCCGGGCGGAGGGATACCCAGGGCGGAGGGATACCCAGGGTATTCGACATCTCAGAGGCAAAGGGGAGGGGTAGGGGGAAAAAACTCTGCAAAGGGGACTGAGGGGCAAGCATTTGTGATGCAAATAAATAAAATGATATAAACCAAATAAGTAATAAAACAAAATAAAACAGATTTTTCGCCTGGGACACTTCAGCGATGGTAAGGACATGGTAAACAACACTTGTTCTTCCACCGTGTTTTTGTGAATCCATCTTCGATGCAGCTTTTGTTAATGTACAGAAGCAAAACCTCTTGTGCCGGCGTTTATGTGGGTGGGGGCACTTACATATTCATTTTTCTTCTAAGAAATTGGCGTTTAAAAATAAACCACAGTACTACTTTAGTATTTAACGGACAACTTGAATAACCTTGCTCTCGAATTGAGTGGCGAAGCTGATTTGCCAATGTCTATTTAAGGAGATTGATGTTTTAATTCCACCAGGCTGAACTGCAAAGGAACCTAGAGATAAGCAGCAGGCTGTGTTCAGGGATCTGTTAGGAGGGCAACTGGACACCCTTTGCTCTTTGTCTCTCTCCCTTGCTTTGCAAGTCCTTATCTGATCCGTGTAGAGGTTGTGCGGGGCCAGTTAATGGTGCTCTCTAAACTACATCTTTATTGCGGGCTAAATCTCTGCTTGTGTCCCTTTGTCTTTGAGGTCCCTACTTATTTACTCTCAAACAGATTGCCCAACAGGAAGCAGGGAGCTCAAGCCTCTTTACAGCTGACAGATCCTTCCCTGGAAAGAAGACACTGGTTTTCTCCAGACCTAGCAGATGGCTACACCCCTAGAAGTTTCCAAAGAGATTCACCTCTGTCGTGCAGGATCTCTCTAACAAATGTTGAGATACAGAGAGAGAGAGAGAGAGAGAGAGAGAGAGAGAGAGAGAGAGAGAGAGAGAGAGAGAGCGAGAGAGAGCCAAAGGCAACCCACTCCACTCTTGATCTCATCCAAACAGCCCCTGTCCCAAAATAAGCCACGAAAGCAGGGACTACACAAAAACCGAAGACAAAGCAAAGATACTTTTTTTTTAAACTGGCATGAGAAAAGGTAACTTCCCTTTTAAACTAGGAGCTTGATATTCGGGCATTTGTGCTGGTTCGTCTTCACCGTCTACCTGGCTGGACATATAACCTTGAGTATAGCTCACGAGGACATTTCCAGAGAGGTTTCACAGAGTGAAGGCCCACCAGGAGCATGAGTGACTCCAATATATCCACCGTGGGGACTGAATGAAAAGGAACGCAGCAGACCTGGCTGGCTCTCTGCTTCCTGGTACTCTCAGACGGGAGAGATCCCACCATCACGCTACCGCTACCACTGCCACAGACTCTGACACCCTCCCTGCCTCGGCAGATGGCCCCCTCTCAACCAGGAGCCCAAAGAATTCTCTCTTCAGCGGTGTTGCTTTCCGTCAGTTATCTGATCACCAAGAGGGAAAAGTGACTAGCAACGGCAACTCAGTAGAACAAATTTCATTTCTGTTATGTCCTACACACACATACGGCAAGAGCTGGTGGGAACTAAGGTAAAAAAAAAATAAAGTACCACTTTAAAAAAATGTTCAAATAACCACCTGCTGGGTGATGCAAGCTTCAAAGTGAAATAATTTAAACCCAGAAGAGTATATATCTTTCAGACAGCTAGAAACACACTTCTGATAGCTATCAATTTTGCAATATGACAGCCTTTTAGATCCCCACTTCTCCACTTCTCCCTCCATTTCGTTAATGTCGCTCAAAACTAGGCAATAGGTTAGGCACCAGGGGGAGCACAGATCCTAAGACAGACCCCAGTCAATTATCAACTCCATTGGCGATAGTTCTGAATGCAAGAAGATAGTCAGTAAATGGTATCGCTTCCTACATAAGGCAAGTGTGAATATAAGTTACTGATGTAATAGGCTTAGTATACAATACACACCCGATAAAACGTAAGGACTGTTATTACTCAAACACAAGACTTGCAGGGAATATCTCTGATGCTACAGTTAATGATCCACTGGGATATCGAAAACCAAAGTCACATGGATCTTGTGGTGAATTCCTGTGATCCATAAACCCTGGTGGCAAACAGATTAGCTCGAGGAACATCTGGGCTATCCAGTGAGTATTAGCTAAGCTTTCAAGAGAGATTGGCAAAGGGTTGAGGACCTGCAGCTCAATGGGAGGGATGTGCCTAGCAGGTGCAACAACCTAGGATCTAGCCCAGAACTTATAAACAACAGAGCCAGAACAGTGGGAGAAAACAGAACTGAACAGTTAGAAAGGTGGATGCTGTCTGTGAGCCCATCTACCGCTGTAAAAAGAGAAGGGAAAGACATGGCATCACCAGTGAAAAGCCCTCCCTAGCACGCCCAGTAGAAGCTTTCCGCGTCCTGAAGCTCAGACACACCTGATGAGAAAGAGAAATGCAACTTCACCTGTTCATGCAAGGTAAGTGCTCCCATCCCTGCTAATTTCATTATGACTTCCCCGTAGATATAAGAAGCATGCAAGCACAGAGTATGTTGTGGTTAGCCACACCTATCATCTCGGCGTTGGGAAAGCTGAGGCAGGGGGACAGCTGGTTAAAGTAAAGCCGGGGCCATGTGAGAAGTCCATGTATCTAAAATAAAATAAAAATACAAAGACATATACATTGTATTTCTTCCCAACCTGTATAAGTACCCCAGCTCCACAGGGGCCGGATGATTTACATCTTTTGTTATTAGTTTACTAAATTAAAAGAATTCAGATCGGTGAATAGCACAAATATTTGTTGAATGATAGTTGTCAGTTGAGTGAAAAAGTGGAGGGGTGGAGGAATGAATCAATAAAGGTCCATCTCACAGTGAGCATCTCCAGAGCATGAGATAATAGGACAAGAAAGATTAGGGGAAAGTACCTAAGTTACAACCCACTCCTCTCCTGGGAGCTAACTCATGCATAACCCTGCAGACATCACGGCTGCAGGGGCATAACTCAAACAACGTCAATACACTGACCTGCACATGGCTTTCACGCAATCTCATACTCAATCTAGACAACGAGGGCTGATGTCAGAGTGTCGCACGGTGACCTCACTGGCAGAGGAAGAGCAATCCCACTCCACAGGAGACGTGACAACTGATGATGTCACAGTTTAGAATGGATTTTTTTTCCCACAAACATGACTTTCATTGGTAGTTTTTGTGTGGCTTATGGGAGACAGGTCAAAAGAATGTCTGAGGACACTTACATTAGAAGCTACTCCTTCTGGAAGCACAGTCTCAAAGGGAAGGAACTACTCAGTCTAAACTGATGTAGCTTTTGTGGTTCTGTGGAAACGTCACAGTAGGTTTTATATTTCTCCAGTTACTCTGGGTTATGCACTGACGCCTGAAGACTTGGAGCTAGGGTCTCAGATGAGAGGCAGCATTCGTTATTTTTCTGAGTCTAGGTCACCTCACTAAGTCTGATCTTTTCCAGGGCTATCCATTCACCTGCAAGTATCGTGACTTCACTTTACTTCACTGTCGAATAGCATCCCGTACTATGTATTACTAGATTTTCTTTTTCCACCTATTGGTTAAAGGATATTATATTGTTTCCATTTCCTTACTATTACGAATAATGCTCTAGTGAACATGGCTGAGAAATTCCCATGGAGTAGGTGTCAGAGAATGTGAGCTGACTGAGCGTGGGACCATTGAGGATTTGGGGAGAGTAGACAGTCTTGTCTGGATGAACAAGCAAAGGCCATCAGAGCACAGGACCCTTTACCCATCTGGGAGCTATGTGTCAACAGGAGAAATTTTCTCCATAGAAATCATCATTCCACCTTAGGAAACACACTTCCTAACCAACATAATTAAAATTATATTTTGGGTGTTGCTCTGGGTGCACCAAACTGTTCTGTGTGAACATCTTCGCCTAGCAAAGTTAAATCTTCCTCAGGGAGAAAAATACATCTGATTTTCACTGGCATCATTGGCATCTCCTCACATCAGATGGCCCAGCATCCCATAAGGCTTGTTGGTCATGGGGCTGTGGGTGCTGCCCTGTGGATTGAAAACTTACATCCTATGCAACTGACACAGGAAAGCTTCACTCTGACCAAGTACAGACATCATGGCGCTCAACAAACACTAGCTCAAGGAGGTTGAATTAGTTGCTCAATGAGGCACTGTCGCTGGGACTGGGTCATAAAAGAATATGACACAATCAGGTCTGGGGTGAGCTTTTAGTAGGGAAAGAAAAGAGTTCCACAACTAGACAAGTCATTTTTAAGCTCTCTATTCAGTGTCACTTTGATGCAAAATAGACGGCTGGCAAGTTAGTTCCTGTAGATAAAATACACTATTTGGAACATGTTTTAATTGCTCACCATGGGTCCAGCTTTAAAGCAGATACTTTCTATAGGTTGGCTCATTTAATCCTTTCAAATACATTGAAATCTAGTTTAATGATCCTCATTTTTTCAGATGAGGAAACTGGACTCAATGAAATTAGCTTGCACAAAGCCATATCGTTAAAGGGACTCGTGTAGTGAATCGTGCTTGTGAAGAGATGTGGCATTTTCTACAGGGAAATAAATACAGAAGCAGTGGTCAGTGCCAAGAATCTGTTGAGCCACCTCTAGATAACATCTCAAATATTATCATTTCAGAAACTCAGGTCTAACTTTTTCTTACTTATAGGAAATATCCAGTCTAAGTATCGAAACCAAATGATAGCTTAGTTACCCCAAACACACTCAGAATCTCAAATTTGAGTACATTCCAGCAATATTCCTATCCCAATAACCTAAAAGTCCAAGTTTCCTTCAGCCTATGTCATCCTCAATAACTGATGGCCAATCATCAAGAAACCAGCTGTTACCTGCTAAAACTGCTCTGTTACATTGGGCTGAGGCCAAAGATGTGAAATACATAAATAATTCATCGCTGAGGGAGCTTAATATCTAGCGGTATCCACATGTATAAGTCTGAACATAAATGATCCAGTTTAATACGAATGGAGTTAAGTAGAGAGTTCCAGCTAAAAAAGGCCATAAGTGTTTCATAAGAGAGGTAATATTTGTCTGGGCTCTAAAACAATCATTAATAAGTTTGCTCATGGCATACAATTCACATAGAAGAAAGGAGGGGAATTAATGAATGAAGGAATCCTAACTCCCCTTGGCATGGTCTGGGAGAATCACATGCCACAATTTGTCAAATAGGAAGAACATAAACACATAAAGAGCAGAGAAACAAATAAGGAAGCCAGAATGGCCAGTGGCAAAGGACTAATTAAGAAATGGTGCTGAGTATCGAAGCTGGCCAGGTATGCCTTAGGGGTCATGTCCCAGTGATATTTCTGAAGGCACACTAGGGACAACACATACTTAGTTCTTGGGTAGTGAGGAGCAGAAAGAATATGTTTGCAAGTCTCGGGTCTCATGAAGACTTTAGAAAAGTATATCTTGAAAGGTGTGTTAAGATAAGCCTGTGATTCCAGGATTTGGGAGACAGAGGCAGGAGGATTATGAGGCTAAGGCCAGTGTGAGCTACATTGTGAAAGCCCTACATCACAGGCTTAGAGGGAAAGGAAGGAAGAGAAAAAACTGAGGGGGGAAGGATATGGTAGAGAAAAAGAGAAGGGAGGGAGGGAGAGAGGGAGGGAAGAAGAGAGAGAGGGAGGAAGAGAGAGAGGGAGGGAGGAAGAGGGGAAGGAAAGAAAGAAGAAAAGGAGCAAAGAGATCTTAAGGGCAAGAAATCCTGTTTAGAAGCTTCTGTCCACTCCAGACAAAAAATGAAGTCTTGATGTTTGTCAACAGCAGAATCCTTAAACATCCACCAGACTCACTGTAACTTAATGAGGAATAAATTAAGAGCAAGACAAGTATGCATCCTTCTCAAATTTGGGATGTAATTAAAAGTGTTAAAAAGTAACCACAGATGCTAACGTCTTGAAGAACTCATGTGAAGGTAGAGCTTCATAGTTTGTGAGAAACGAGAGGGTAACTTCTTTACTCCTTCAGACTCAAAGGGTTTCCTAAGCTACCTGTAACAAGCTGGGGTCTTGCAAAGCATAAAGAAACATTTCACCACCACAAGACACCATCACAATAAAGATAAGCCACTGAGTGAAGACCATTGGAATTCATATTACTGAGAAAGAAACATCTGGCATCTAGAATATCTAGACCAGTGAGTTTCCATGAAGAGCAGTAAGGCAGTAGATATTCATGTGAAAAAAACAACCCCCAGAAATTCCAGTGGCAATAAGAAGAAAAACTGGTCAATGTCCTTAACAGTCTCTGGGGAAAAATATTAATGCTACAACAAGACACCTTCTCCCATTCACAAGACTAGCAAAGTACAAAATGCCTCACCAAGTGTTGGCAAGAAAATGGAACAAAAAGACTCTTGTAGATTGTTGGTAGACTATAAATAGAAGCTACCAATTTTGGTAATCGGGCAGGATCTGCCAAGTGTGCAGGTAAAATGCTTCCTCTGGAAATTACCCTCTCAAGCAATGCCCCAAGGAGTTCTCCTTTGTTAGCAGAAGAAAGAGCTTCTGAATGTGAACAGCATCCTTATTTGGAAGCAGCTTAAACACCAGTCAAGAAAAGACTGTCATGTTAACCATGATGCAGCCATAGAATAGAATACTATGGAGCAGTAAAAATGAACAAACTGAACCTGCACGTGGCACATTTCTGAATGATAAGAGAGGGCTAGGGCGTATGAAAAGTGACACTGTTTACCACCTGGAACACAGACTATGGTGCTGTATGCATATCCGTATGCAGTAAAGCACACAAGACACAAGGGAACAGTTAGGACACAATATGACATACAGAGTACGCACAGAGGGATGAGATGTTTGAAAAAATATCAACAGCACACATGACTCTGCAAATGGACTATTTCATAATCTGGGTGGTAGGCATAACGTATGCAACACAGTAAATATGACTGTTGGTCCTTTATGTTGGGTCATTTGGTTTTACTCTACAAACCAATATATTATTGCTTATCATCGCCACATCATTTTGTTTGTTTTGTATGGGGGGTCTCACTCTGTTGCCCAGGTTAACCTGAAACTCACTATGTTGTCAAGACTGACCTTGAACTTAAGACAACAACTCTGTTTCATCCTTCCAATATTTTCCATTGCTTAATCTTATCCTCTTGATTGCAATGAATTGAAGTATGTCTTGCACTTCTGTATTCTCCATAGTGGTAACTGCTCAAGAGATATTGTGTATAGTTTAAATCCCTCACTCTTAGAGACAATATAGAAATACCAGATATTTGATAGCTATCCTGTAGATTCTGGAGAATTCTAATCATCAAGATAAACTAGTTTAAATCAGTGACATAGACATGTAAATATAGATACTCTATTTGACATGACCAGTCATACAAACATAGGTCATTTCACCTTGACCCTCATGTTTCCTCATGGGCAATCAAGGCTGCACTGTAGACCTGGCATCTACTATGGCTTGCAGTTAGCAGGTCAATCTATCCAGGAAGCTGGTCTATCTGACCTATAGCTTTCAAATATCCCACAAGCAGAGACTGGGAAGGAAAGAACTTTTATGTCTAATAATAAAAATTTATTTTAAAAATGTTTATCAAAGAAATACTAAGAGGGCTACACTGCCACTTAGCTTGAGATGTTAGGTTTGAATACGACCCATCAAGGGGAGAATCAGTTTGTGCCGAGTGCTTACACAGAGCTCAGCCTTAAGAAAGTCAGTTGACGCTGAATGTTTGTCTCTCAGGTCTGTGATATGGCTAATTCTCCCACTCTCCATCATAGTTTGCTTCCTATTGCCATGACCAACATGATCGGATGGCAAGCTTGGGGAAGAAAGTGTTTATCTGGCTTACAGTTCCATATCACACTCCATCGATGAGGAAAGTCAGGGCAGGAATTCAAGCAGGGACCTGGCAGCCGGAACAGAAATAGAGACCACACAGGAACAGTACCTCCACCTTGTTCCTAGGCACATTCAACAACCTTTCTCCTAACTCCCAGGACCACCTCCCCAGGCACCACCCAAGGTGAACTGGACATTCCCACATCAACAATTAAGACGATGACCTAAAGGCCAGTCCGATGGGACATCTCCTCATATGATGCACCATTTCTGGGTGTCTCTAGTCTGTGTCATCTTCACAGAAGACTAAGTCCCCAAGAGACTTTTTTTTCCATCCCTACCCAACCTTACAGACACTGTCCCTGTTATCCCATGAGCTTCTGGCCTTCAGAAACTGAATAATCACAGATTAAAATGAGGCACAGGTGTGCCAGCCTCCCCTCCCCCACCCCGGTGGGTGACAGGAAAGGAGATCTGAAAGGTGAGGCAAAAAGAAATCGGTAAGCCATTGATAGGTTTGCTGTGCGTAAGGAGGAAGAAGAAGAATCCTTAATTATTATCTTACCTATAATCTTACCTCTTGCCATAAAAAGACCACAGGCCCCTCGCTGAAAAGTACAGCCATTGCTATGACATATTGGCCACTCTGGGATCATTTGTCTCTTGAAGGTATTATTCAAGTAAGCCTAGGACTAAACAATGCAGAATCTGATACTGTACAGTGAACGATGTCAAAACAATGAAACACTCCCTTTGGAGTTATGGTCTCACTAACTTAATTAATTATTCAACCGTTCACACAGCTGGTATATACTGACCATTTACAGGGTACCCTGCACTGTGCTAGGCATCAGTGGTATTGATGAGCATGCTATACTTAGCTCTTGAGGTCACAGGAAGCTCAGTTCTGTGGGGAAGGTGGTCATCCAATCATACTCTCACCAGATGACACCTCCTTATTAACTTTAAAATGATGCTGAAGAGACTATACAACTGCCACACTGTATCCAGCTGGAGAGCTTCACTAATTAAATGACTCTTCGGTTGAGGTATAAGGAAGAAGAAACAATTTAAGAAACTGTGTTTCAGGGAGAGAGGGAAAAGACTTTTCATCACAGTTCCCAGGAGCTACAGAATCAAGTGAGCCTCTGAATTTCCCAGGCAAAAGAGTCCACACAATAAAGTCCCAAATGAGGTAGGGCTTCCTGATTCCTCAGATGCCCTCCACAGTTAAAGGGCATAGCCTTTCATGGAACAGCGAGAAGGCTGCCCTGCATTCTGGCTTCGGGTATGAAGGAAAATAGCCATGGAGGAGATGAGTGAGTCCTGCTGTCTTCCTAGAACATGGTGTGATGAAGCCCATCAAAGAAGAGCTGTTTGTAGAGTCTGAGACAAGATCAAAATGCCATTTTCATCGCAAAAGGCAGCATGTGCTTTTTATAAAGAAATCTGGGTGATATCTAGCAGGGAAATTTCTAGTCCAGAAATAGACTTCACACTGACTTTCCACCGAAATTGAAACCAAGACAGAAAGAGTCCCCAAGGAAAGGGCAGTAATCTTAAGGTTAGAGTGGAGGTTAATGCCAATCTGACTATCACATACTCAAAAGCACTTGCCAGTAGTGGAACTAACAGGGAAGTTACTCTAGCAGATGTTTTCAAATTAGCGAAAACCATGCCACTGAGTAAGGCAGTAAGGCGGCAGAGTTGGAAATGTGCCCAGAGAGACCTTCTCACAAGCCGCCTGAGGGAGCCCTTTAAATATCTCTGAACAGTCTTGGTGCTGAGATTCAGATTCAAGGCCAGGGAGATAAGCGAGTCACAGCACAATCCTTCCCTCTCTAATTGCTTAGCTATGGCTTCCACAAGCTCATTGTGCTGTTGAATATTAAAGAGACCTGGCAAGGTTGGGCAGCTCCAAATGACACACTTCATAGCTTGGCTTTGTACAATTGCTTACTAATCTGACAAGAAACATTGAGAGAAGACAAACAAATTGTCAGTGACAACAGATGCAAGTTATAAGTGAATATGAAAATAAATGGTTTCCTTTCTGGCAAATTCTAGGAAGAGGGAGGAGGGTGAGTTTACATCTTTCTTTATGTATTCAGGGCATTGCTATCTAGCTTGCAACCAAATGGAAAATAATAAAATACTCAGACATACCCTAGCCACCCTGGTTCATATCATAACTAAGTATCCGAATGGAGATCTTGTGCAAACTACTTTTCCTAATTGCAATATCATTTGTTGCCCAGTAGTTATTCACTTCTTTAATAGGGAGAAAAGTAATAAATATCAATTATGGAAATCAGAAGTCATCTTGAGAATGAAAATATCCACCCAGCACCTATCACTTATTAGATTAAAGGTTGAGAAATTGTGTCAGCATCTCTGTGCAAGACCAACTTCAAAACCAGAGCAAGGAGCAGTGGGCCTCAGAGGACGGCCATTCACCATTCAAACTGCCTGATATAGACATCCACTCTGTTGTTGTTATTGTTGTTATTATTATTATTATTATTAGTAGTAGTAGTAGTAGTAGTTGTTGTAGTACTATTATTAGTATTTTCTCTTCTTCCTCCTCTTCTTTCCTTCTCTTCCTCTTCTTCTCTTCCTCTTCTTCTTTCCTTCCCTTCCTCCTCTTCTTTTTCTTTTCTTCTGTTCCTCCTCCTCCTTTTCTTCATCCCATTTGCTATGTAAGTTTGTACACCCAGGGTTACAGAGAAGAAAAGCCAGAAAGGTAAAGTCCAAGGCTATTTGAATACAGGTTGGAGAAAAGGTTCTGGTGTCTAGCAATCTGCCCATAGCCCTCTGTGATTGTTTAAATTAAGAGGACATTAGAAGGCAACTTGTAAATCTTCTTTTCTGGGGAATATTTCAGGTC
Source organism: Rattus norvegicus (assembly GCF_021556685.1). NCBI lineage: Eukaryota > Metazoa > Chordata > Mammalia > Rodentia > Muridae > Rattus > Rattus norvegicus. Next base: position 124,940,711 of record NC_141542.1, on the reverse strand, counting down.
TTCCTAGCAACAAATCTTTGACAACTCCTGATAGAGATCAAATCTAGGGGAAATAAACTTCCCCAGCAATGAGAAGGAATCAGGCTACAGTCTCCTGTGACTTAAAATCATGATGGATGCTTTGAGGGGCATTACAATGATGATCTTCTTGGAAAACAGAGAACTGAGAGCCCTTAGGATTCTGGGAATAAGAAGCAGCCCAAGACCTGGGGTGCATTCAACCCCTAATGTTCTCAGCACCATAAAAAATTTCTAGAACCCTAGCAAAAGGCCTCACTGATATAATATGTCTGATTTAAAAAGATTTACACTTATAATTGTGAGCATGTGTGTGGGTATGAGCACCTGAGAGTCCAGAAGAGGGCATTGGAATCCATGAATTTGGAGTTACAGGCTGCCCAATATGGGTGCTGGGAACCAACTACAACAGCTGCAATAGCTGTGTGTCCTCTTAACCTAATGTGTTTAAATTAACAACAGACCAACATGTAGTAGGAATAAATTATAATTATGGAAGGTCACTATGGAGTATTTTAAGATCCTGATTAACCTTCCAGTTTAATGGTGATTTTTAAAGGAAAACCAACTTATCAATGAAAGAGAGAAAAGAAATAAGAGTTCACAACTACTTTGTGTCCTTAAATCAGGACAAGTACAATTTATAAGGAAATAAAATCTTCAAGAAGTCTTCCAATTGGAAGCCTCTTGAGTGAAAACTAATCCTCCACCCTCTGAGACAAGTTAACACAAGGGAGAACAGCAGTCACTAAAGTAACACAAACCCAGTTTGAGTTGATGGTAGAAATATACAATGGGCAGCTTTTGCTTTCTTTCTTCATTACAAAGTATCGAGGAAATGATACATACATACAAATAAATGAAAACAGCAAACCTCAGATTCCACAACAGTTTTTTTTAAATATATTATGTTGCATACTTTTATCAAGCTATGGCTACGACACTGCTTCGCTATCCCTGGGTCACTTATTAGACAATTCCATCTGTGCCCTGTTAATTTTTTTTTTAAGTATCAGTCTTGATGGCTATCTGGAGCAAACATATGAACTTAACAGATTCAAGTCTCACTGTTTTTGTCCCTAAATCTGGATTCTGTGAGAAACGTAAATCCGCAGAATTTGGAAAGCAAAGCAAGTGGGGTTTTGTGGTATTTCTCTGCATAATATTTTGAGGTCCTCTTTCCACTTGCTTTGAATAATCGCTCGTGTGATTCATAATGTTTTTAGTTGGCCCTTCTAGAATGAGATGAGTCTGGAGGGAGAAATTAGAGGAGCTAAGCCGTCAGGGTCCCCACAGGGAGTGCTACTCATGCCCTCGTCCTTCCCTCCAGCTTGAATATAATTTGAAAAGTTCTTTCAGTAAAGTACTTAGTGATCTTTTAAAATGTCTGCTAATCTTACCAAGATTTTTATGTTGCTTGTATTTTTTTTTGAAATTCATATAAATATACACTACATTCTGGTCATGGCCCTCTCCCACTCAATCCCTATATTGCCTATATTTTATTTAACAGCAGATCTTAGAATCACACACACACACACACACACACACACAAACACACACGAGAGAGAGAGAGAGAGAGAGAGAGAGAGAGAGAGATGCAAAAGTAGTTTTTAAAGCTTAACGTGTTTTGCAAGTGTTTTCTCGTGTATGTTACTTACTTACATTCTCTCTTAAGCAAATCACTTAGCTTAAAAACTCTCACAGAATTTTTGAACTGGAACTTGGAATAAATATCTTAAGGTAGTGGTTCGAGTAATTTTAAGCTGAATCATCAAATCAGAAAGAAAGAAAGAAAGAAAGAAAGAAAGAAAGAAAGAAAGAAAGAAAGAAGGAAGGAAGGAAGGAAGGAAGGAAGGAAGGAAGGAAGAAAGAAAGAAAGAAAGAAAGAAAGAAAGAAAGAAAGAAAGAAAGAGAGTTTGTAGACACCAGATTTCTATAAACCTCTGTTCCTTCCAACTTTTTTATTTTCTGGGCCCAAACATAGCTTTAAAATTTTAAGAACTTAAATTCTGAACATGTTTGGAATGCATTGAAGTTCCTTTTTCACAGCGTTAAATGAAGGCCACTTTCCTCTGGTAAATTGTAAATAAACTAGAACAGTTGCGTCACTCCTTGCCTGTCTGTCATTTCCATTCCAGTTGGAATAGACACTATTGTTATCTACACAAAACGATCAGAGCCAATAGCAAGTTGCTTCCTGAGACTGAAATTGTGATATAAATAACTGTCCAAAAGCTGTTCTTTACAGCACCTCCTTTCTGATTTAACACAAACAAACAGAATAAAAAACGGACCGGGCGGGGGGCGGGGGGATGGTTGCCAGATGTTTGCTTTTGGCCTTAAATTGCTTTTCTGGCCAAGTCTAAGCTCTAAACATTCGTTATTCCTATTTGAATGCCCCATCATCTTCTTCTAGGAAGTCATTCATGAAGACCACAAATGCTAGAGAGGTGTCTTTAATTGTGACTTTTATTATCCATCTTGTAATTCTGTTGTAACTTCATTTGCTAGGCCAGGAGGCGTGATGGGCAGCCTCTGGGGGCTCAGAACCAGTTTCTCTATGAAGAGTCTTGCGGGGGCGTGGGGGGTCCATTAGAGATATAACCTCTCACCCCAAAGAGAGTTGTCCTCTTCGATTTGCCACCTGCAACCCCTCCCTGTCCACATGCCCTCCCCTTCTCAGAAAATTCCGCAGCGCTCCCGACCAGGCAAGGGGTGACCAGGGATCCTGGGTCAGAAGCGCGACTCCCTCCAGGCACAGGAGCTCAGTGCCTCTGGGAGACACGGCCCCTTCCCACAGCCTCAGGAACCACAGGAAGACCAGAACCGCTTGCTCTCGTCCGGTGCTGAATGCAGGGTCTTCATAGACCTTAAGGTTCCTCTCACAGCTGCAGCCGCCCCTCCATGAAAGTGCAATTTGTTATCTGGCCCAACCCGGAGCAAGGAGAGGTGCCCACTGGTACTGGCTCCAGCTCCACTTATCAGACCTTCTGAATACTGGCTCTCACCGCCCGCCACGCCACGCGATTCGCGGACAGTTGGCCTCAGTGACTCTCTGGTGACCCCCCCCCCCGGGACCCTCTGTCGCTTCTGTGTGTGTTTCTCTGTGCCGCCGTCTTTGTGTTTCTCTTTCTCTGGCTTTTTTTCCTTCTTACACACACAGGGAAGGGGTCGCTCTTCACAACCAATGCCAAAAATGTCACACAAAAAGAGTGCAACAACTTGCTTTGCAAAGGACTCAGGGTCCCCTGACGAAGTCCCCTGCAGTGAGCAGTCGCCTCTGCCTGTAAGGTGCGGGTATGAATTTGGCTGAAGCTAATGGAGACATAGGACCCGTGTTCTTGTCCCATCCCCTCCCCCTCCAGGGACCCTGTCTCAGTTAAAAATCCGTCCCTTCTAGAAGATCCCAGGGAGCTGCGAAGATCCTATGTCTGGGGAAGGGTATGCTGGTCCCGGGAAATCCCAGGGTCACCATGGGGACCAGACCTGCTCCGGGGGGCAGAAGTCATGAAATTGAGAGTGCCGGCCAATGGCCAGCAGAGGCGGCCCGCAGTCCCTAGGATGCGAGGGCTGCCGCGACCTCGCAACGGGAGGTGAGCAGCAGCCACCCAGCGCGCCACCGCCGCCGCCGCCGCCGCCACCGCCACCGCCGCCGCGTATGCCCCAGCCCCGCCGCGCAGCCCCGCATTGCCTTACCGCTGCCCGCAGTCCGTCCCTCGCTGGCTACGTCCGTCCGTCTGTCAGTCCGTCCCTCGAGCCTCGGAGCGAGGAGCAGAGCGGTGGCTCCGCAGTCCCGGACGCCTCTCAGCGAGGTGAAGGGAAGGAGCCCAGGCAGGCGCCGAGGTGGCTGCGACCGCTCGCACCGCGGGTCCTGCCGCTCCCCGCCGGCCGAAGGTGGCTGCGAGGCCGCGTCCTCGGGTTTGCGGCGCCCTGAGCGCAGCGCTCGCCTCTGGCGCGGAGGCTGAGCGCCGGGACGCGGCGGGCAGGGGCGGCGAGGCTGGGCTGGTCACCCGCCCCTGAGTACATGTTAATACGGCGGGGAGGAGGAGTCCCGCGCTTCCTCCGCCCAACCACCAAAGCCGGCGGGCGGGCGGCGGCCGTGGCCAGAAGCCAAGCGCTCCCACCCGCTCTGGCTGCTACGGAGTGGACGCTGGCCTTGGTCCCGGCCAAGGCACGGGCGTCCCGGGCCGCGGGGAGGCGCTGGCGACTCCCGGTGGGTGCGCTCGCGCCCGCTCAGCCTCCGTTGGCAAGTACGTCCGCGCCTTCCCGGGAGCGGACGCCAGCATCTCAGCCCAGAGCCAGGGGCGGCCACCCGCTAGTGGGCGTGACCTATCCGTACCCTTGCGCAGCGTCTTGGGGGGGGGGGGGGAAGTAAACTTCCGCTCCTGTCTGCCCGGCGCTCCTTCCTTACTCTGCAATTCTAAGTAGAGAAATCTGACCTTGGCACGGGGTCCATCCACAGACCCTGTCTGTGGGCAAATGGTTGTTGGAAAGGTCTCCTCTCCATCCTCGGAGCCTAGAGTAGGATCCCTTGAAGAAGTAATCACTTAGGAAGAGACACTTGGACTCACACATCACAGAAGGCTTCAAACCTGGCATCAACACTCAAAACCGTTCTTCCTTGGAGATTCAATTTCATCATCTTTACATCAACAGCTCTTGGACGGGTTATGTGGATTAGATTAAATAATGTGCTTTTCATTCATTCACTATTTTAATGAAAGGAAAGAAAAAAATGAGTCCTATTGCTTCTGTTCTTTGACTTCAGCAATATTCATGTTCGTGGATATTGAACTCCATACCACTAAGCTCTGAAGGAAGATGGAAGGACCCACCAACATCACGGAAGGACCAGGGTAATAGGCAGGTTAGCTGAAATTAAAAAAAATAAATAAATAAATAAAAAAAAAAAGACCAGCAAGTCATTCAATTAGGAACTCACACCATGCAGTGTGCTTCTCAGTACTACACTAGACATTAAGTATGACACTCAGGATCAACATTAGCATGCTAAACTGGTTAATTGTGGCTAATCGCTATCCTCCCCATTTACTTCCACCCCCAAAAGAAATGGCATGTTCACAGAGAAAGTACTTTGTTCTTCAGCTCCCGGGGAGGACGTTATGATGAAAAGTATATAATCTTCTTTATGTAATTGTACCCAGAAAGTTATAAGACTTAGCATCTGTTTTTGTGTGCTATCTAATTATAAATATTAATAGAATATCCTTTTAAAGAAAACACTTCTAAAAATGCATGGAAGTGAAAAGCGGTTTCCATAAAAATGTGACTCGGATAAATAATCTCCACAATTTTGCTAAGTGATTTTCCATTAGGGGGAGAGAGAGAGAGAGAGAGAGAGAGAGAGAGAGAGAGAGAGAGAGAGAGAAACTAAACTACTAAGTAGAGGTAAACTCTGGGCGTTCTAACAGATATCGCCAGCCAATTCAAGAATGACAGTATATTGATGCCTGGCCTTGCTATCTGGCTTCCCAAAAAGGCCTCTAAAAACAGTCTTCATATTTCAGAAAGGGCAACTAGAGGGCTTTTACTGGCTTATGAACACATTGAATCCATAGATATTAAAAAAAAACTGATGCCTCCTATTTCAGAAAATATTTATAATTGTTAATCCCTAACATAGATAAAATTAGTGGGGAAAAATAACTTTCCAGAAACCAAATCTTTTATGTCTTTACTGTAAATATATTTTTCATACACTAAATTCTCTATAACTCAGTGGTAGAGTATTTGATTTCAGAGAATCAAATTCTAAAAGGAGAATAATAATATCTATACAATACCACTATTGTGAGGCTCTTCTGAGTGTAATAGAAATCAAATATGACTAAGATCAGGGAAAACTGTTTATCAGAAAGATAGCAAAAACTTCCAGTACTAGAGAGGGTCAAACCCAGTGTTGGTAGCAAGCAAGGATTGACACAATGTTCACAGGGAGGAATCAGGAAAACTAGAGAAACAAAGAGAGAACATCAGTGTTTAGTTCTCTCCCACTGCTGGAGCAAGACTTGTCATCCTTGGCTCAAGTGTCTGAACAGCCAGACTTCAAAGAGGCACTGGCTCCTTGACTGCTTGGCTGCACCAGGAGGGAGAATACATTTGAGACCTCTATGTCTATGTACATGGATATACCAGCCTTTCAGACATACGTGGGATTAGAAATAGACAATTCATCAAAATAAGATCAGATAGTCCAAAAGAAGAAGAATTCAACATTGGATTTAAAAAAAAAGATAAATAGTCCATTGACTGACTATTGAATTCGCATTATATACATGTTACATATGTATTTAATACATAATTTGTATCACCCATCCCTGCAGTTACTTTGAAACAAGTAATATTTTATAAGGAAAGCTGACAGCATTTGTGTTTGTTGTTGTCCATGTGCTTGTTTTCGTTTGACTTTTGAAACGTTACTTAGTATCTACCATATGAATAATTATTTATATAAGCAGAATACATGCCATACACAAGCCAGAGCTAAATCAGCTGTGCTCCTTTCTACTATAGTCTGTTAACTGAATAATGCATGAAAAGATGTCCCCAGTCAGTGTTGCCTTCTGTGGGAAAAGGGACTGTGTAGATGAGAATAAGTCAAAAATCTTGAGACAGAAAGATTATCAGCCTTAATTTTTGAGTCTTTAAAATGATCACGGTCTTTATCAGATGGGGGTTAGGGAAACGAAAAGCAGGAAGGAGGGGTGGGATTCTGCACTCTGTGAACCCTATATTTGGAGGAGGACAGTCATAAGGAATGCACATTTCTGCAACATAAAAACCAGTAGAGGAACCGATTTCCTCAGCAGCCTCCAAGGTAGAGAGAGCTAGGATCTCGATTTTAGCCTACTTAACCTGGCATCAGACTTCTGACTGGCAGAGCCACAAGATGACAACTTGACATGTTAGCAGGTTGCATGAGAATGCCCTAACCATGTAAATGCCCAGAAACATATATCCCACTCCTGGAGAAGCTCACTTAGTGTTGGCTAAGTCAGCAAGCATGATGGTAAGAGCAGGACATTTGAAACCACAGGCAGACAGGTTTCCTGCTGAAGTGTGTCTTATTTTCTATCTAAAGAAAAATGGTGGCCATGGCATGGTGATGAAGGTAAAAAAAAATACAAGTAAATAACCACACAGCGAAAGAAAAACCCAATGACCTATTCGAAAAGTAACCACGAAAGATGTGTGTCTATTTTAGCCCACAATTCTTGTGTATCTTCTTCCAGTCTTTACATCTCTGCTGGGTATAAAATTTGTGAATCCTGAAACCTGCTAGAAAAATCCACCTGAATTTCCCAGATATCTCAGGCTTAATAAATCACCTACTCTTCCCCTTTATTCAAGTGTATTTCTCTTCCAGGCAGTGGGTGTAGCACAGAGGTAAGCCACTTGCCCAGAATTTGTGAAGTCTTTTGTTCAAGATAGTAGTGAAAATTAAAGTCTTGTATTCACCCATGACAGTACCATCCACCAAGTCAGCAGGACTTCCAAGAGACCTGCACAGTGCACTATACTTCATACTCAGAAGTCAGCCTCCATCCACAATCACTGTCGGCCTCCTCCACCATTTTTTTCGCATTTTTTTATTAACTTGAGTATTTATTTACATTTCGAGTGTTATTCCCTTTCCCGGTTTCCGGGCCAACATCCCCCTACGCCCCCTCCCCTTCCTTATAGGTGTTCCCCTCCCAACCCTCCCCCCATTGCCGCCCTCCCCCCATAGTCTAGTTCACTGGGGGTTCAGTCTTAGCAGGACCCAGGGCTTCCACTTCCACTGGTGCTCTTACTAGGATATTCATTGCTACCTATGGGGTCAGAGTCCAGGGTCAGTCCATGTATAGTCTTTAGGTAGTGGCTTAGTCCCTGGAAGCTCTGGTTGCTTGGCATTGTTGTACATATGGGGTCTCGAGCCCCTTCAAGCTCTTCCAGTCCTTTCTCTGATTCCTTCAACGGGGCTCCCGTTCTCAGTTCAGTGGTTTAATGGTGGCATTCGCCTCTGTATTTGCTGTATTCTGGCTGTGTCTCTCAGGAGCGATCTACATCCGGCTCCGGTCTGCCTGCACTTCTTTGCTTCATCCATCTTGTCTAATTGGGTGGCTGTATATGTATGGGCCACATGTGGGGCAGGCTCTGAATGGGTGTTCCTTCAGTCTCTGTTTTAATCTTTGCCTCTCTATTCTTTGCCAAGGGTATTCTTGTTCCTCTTTTAAAGAAGGAGTGAAGCATTCACATTTTGATCATCTGTCTTGAGTTTCATGTGTTCTAGGCATCTAGGGTAATTCAAGCATTTGGGCTAATAGCCACTTATCAATGAGTGAATACCATGTGTGTTTTTCTGTGATTGAGTTACCTCACTCAGGATGATATTTTACAGTTCCAACCATTTGCCTACGAATTTCACAAAGTCATTGTTTTTGATAGCTGAGTAATATTCCATTGTGTAGATGTACCACATTTTCTGTATCCATTCCTCTGTTGAAGGGCATCTGGGTTCTTTCCAGCTTCTGGCTATTATAAATAAGGCTGCTATGAACATAGTGGAGCACGTGTCTCTTTTATATGTTGGGGCATCTTTTGGGTATATGCCCAAGAGAGGTATAGCTGGGTCCTCAGGTAGTTCAATGTCCAATTTTCTGAGGAACCTCCAGACTGATATCCAGAATGGTTGTACCAGTCTGCAATCCCACCAACAATGGAGGAGTGTTCCTCTTTCTCCACATCCTCGCCAGCATCTGCTGTCACCTGAGTTTTTGATCTTAGCCATTCTCACTGGTGTGAGGTGAAATCTCAGGGTTGTTTTGATTTGCATTTCCCTTATGACTAAAGATGTTGAACATTTCTTTAGGTGTTTCTCAGCCATTCGGCATTCCTCAGCTGTGAATTCTTTGTTTAGCTCTGAACCCCTTTTTTTAATAGGGTTATTTGTCTCCCTGCGGTCTAACTTCTTGAGTTCTTTGTATATTTTGGATATAAGGCCTCTATCTGTTGTAGGATTGGTAAAGATCTTTTCCCAATCTGTTGGTTGCCATTTTGTCCTAACCACAGTGTCCTTTGCCTTACAGAAGCTTTGCATTTTTATGAGATCCCATTTGTCGATTCTTGATCTTAGAGCATAAGCCATTGGTGTTTTGTTCAGGAAATTTTTTCCAGTGCCCATGTGTTCCAGATGCTTCCCTAGTTTTTCTTCTATTAGTTTGAGTGTGTCTGGTTTGATGTGGAGGTCCTTGATCCACTTGGACTTAAGCTTTGTACAGGGTGATAAGCATGGATCGATCTGCATTCTTCTACATGTTGACCTCCAGTTGAACCAGCACCATTTGCTGAAAATGCTATCTTTTTTCCATTGGATGGTTTTGGCTCCTTTGTCAAAAATCAAGTGCCCATAGGTGTGTGGGTTCATTTCTGGGTCTTCAATTCTGTTCCATTGGTCTATCTGTCTGTCTCTGTACCAATACCATGCAGTTTTTATCACTATTGCTCTGTAATAGTTCTTGAATCCATCTTGATCTCCATTTCTAGTATATAGACCAATTGGGCTTCCATAACCTCCCATCTAGGTTTCTATAATATCTTTCCTAATCTATTTCCTTTAATGTAGGTTTGCCTTTTCTTAAAAAAAAAGAGTGGTATCACTTTAAAATGTATGTTAAAACTGCGATTTTGGTCATCTAACTGTAGTCACAGTTAACTATATAAAGTATAAAAACCTCATCATGATGCAAACTTGTCACGTTCTGGCTTCTTCCTTTTTATCTGTTCTTTGCCTTCATGGTTTGTACATTTTCTTTCACGAACAGAACTCTATTGTACCATTTATGTGATGTGGTCTTGCCATCACATATGCAACATGGTTTTTGTTGTAGAATATAACTATGTCAAGTTTTCTTTCTGGAATGCTCTGTTTCTTCTTTCTTGACTAAGACTTACTTCAAGAAAGAGGAACACTCCTCCATTGTTGGTGGGATTGCAGACTGGTACAACCATTCTGGATATCAGTCTGGAGGTTCCTCAGAAAATTGGACATTGAACCACCTGAGGATCCAGCTATACCTCTCTTGGGCATATACCCAAAAGATGCTCCAACATATAAAAAAGACACGTGCTCCACTATGTTCATAGCAGCCTTATTTATAATAGCCAGAAGCTGGGAAGAACCCAGATGCCCTTCAACAGAGGAATGGATACAGAAAATGTGGTACATCTACACAATGGAATATTACTCAGCTATCAAAAACAATGACTTTATGAAATTCCTAGGCAAATGGTTGGAACTGTAAAATATCATCCTGAGTGAGGTAACTCAATCACAGAAAAACACACATGGTATTCACTCATTGATAAGTGGCTATTAGCCCAAATGCTTGAATTACCCTAGATGCACAGAACACATGAAACTCAAGAAGGATGACCAAAATGCAGATGCTTCCCTCCTTCTTTAAGAGGGGAACAAGAATACCCTTTGGAAGGAATAGGGAGGCAAAGTGTAGAATAGAGGCTGAAGGAACACCCATAAATATACAGCCACCAAACTAGATAAGATGGATGAAGCAAAGAAGTGCAGGCTGACAGGAACCAGATGTAGATCTCTTCTGAGAGACACAGCCAGAATATGGCAATTACATAGGTGAATGCCAGCAGCAAACCACTTAACTGAGAACGGGGACCCCCATTAAAGGAATCAGAGAAAGGACTGAAAGAGCTTGAAGGGCCTTGAGACCCCATATGAATAACAATACCAACCAACTAGAGCTTCCAGGGACTAAGCCACTACCCAAAGACTATACATGGACTGACCCTGGGCTCCAACCTCATAGGTAGCAATGAATAGCCTAGTAAGAGCACCAGTGGAAGGGGAAGACCTTGATCCTGCCAAGACTGAACCCCCAGTGAACGGGATTGTTGGGGGGAGGGTGGTAATAGGGGAAGGATGGGGAGGGGAACACCCATATAGATGGGGTTAGGGGGATGTTGGCCTGGAAACTGGGAAAGGGAATAACAATCAATATGTAAATAAGAAATACCCAAGTTAAGCAAGATGGAAAAAAATTAGAAATTTTACCCAAATTTGAAAATTGAAAAAAAAATAAGAGTGGCTTCAGGTAAACCTTTCCCCAAAATTATTGGGCTGTATCACATATTACCAATGCTGACCATGCCTATTACATGCCTAAAACACATGCCTATCACATATTAAAATGTTCAGGTTAGCTTGGTTTTATTTATGAAATTCTGTTCTTATTTAGATAATCAACCGCTGGCCTAGCAGTTGTTTCCCAACAGATAGTCAATATATTTGCAATCTCAACTGATCATAACAGCTTTAAGAATGTTTTATGATGTCAGACTGTATCTTAATGAGATTTGATAGAAGTCCATGTGATACAGTATTAACCTGGCAGCAGATTTAAACGCATTCCCTTAGCATGCTCTGGAAATGAGAATCTAATCAGAGTAATGGCATAAATCAAGAAGAAGGTCATAGGGAAGAGGGAGAAGAAACTAGAGAGAGGACATGTTAGGACACTGATATTCTGAAGTAGGAAGGGAAGAAAGGGGAGCTTACACAACAGGGGAGTGGGGTAGTATAGATGAGCATCAAAGAAGGAGAGATAAAAGGCACTAAGGATGTTTGAAAAGCTTATAAGAAAACATCCTTTTACTTGTTCTTAAGTTTATTTAAAGTACACATAATATATACATATACTGTATATATGATTCATTTACATATAGGCATATATATGTTAAGTGGAGTTAGGAGTATGTGGTGGTAGTGTTCACCCCCCCATCTTCATGACCCATAGACTATCTAAAAAGGAAAGCTCTGTGCCAAGCAAGAGACACCTCCCTTAGAGATTGATCAAAGAATCCACAGGATTCCCAAAACACAGTAAGCCATTGACATTCCCCTTGGCTGCATCACGGAACTCACAGGTAAGACTCTGATGCTTAACATATCACACACTTTGGTCTTAGGATGTGAAATCAAGCTGATGAAAATGACTTGGAAAATTCCTCCCTGGAGGGGAGGGTTATCAGATTATCAGAAGGTGCTCTACAAACTGCCAAAGGAAACATGCTAATAACAGATCTACAGAGCTATAAAGTCTTCAAACCATGAAGATGACTATCCTACAAGGTATCTCCAGTGGAGCAATAATGGAACATTTATCTTGGGGAGGTACACCCAACAGCTGTCCAATTGGAATTAGGGAGTTACCCCATTCAATAGAGATAACCATACCTGGCACTATAAATGCAGCTAGGAATCATGGCTGGACAAGTCATAGGCCCTAGAGGAGAACCTACTACTGACATTTCCCTAAATTACTATGCCCTTCAACTATATTCTAAATGCTTATCCTAGCGTTCATACATAAGTACGACTCAGCCCTCATCAGAAGTCCGGGAAATGGGGAAAGGGAATAAAATTTGAAATGTAAATTAAAGAAAAATCCAATAAAAAAAGACTTTTGTTTGTCACAGATGGGGGTTACTGCAGAGATCCAAAGCAAGGAAAAGAAAAAGTAATCGTGGTAGGATAATACCCAGTTGGGATGTTTACACACAACCCCTATGTCTAAGGCTAAGGCAACCTTGTGAAAGGAGGGAAGAGTGTAAGAGCCAACGGACCAGAATAGGTGCTACAGGACAGTGTCTTCCAGACAGGAGAGAGATGCTGAACTCGTCTAACGCTCAACAAGATGGTTGCCTAGACGGGATCACACCAGGAGACAGGGCCAAATCGAATATGGGGAAACTTAAGTGAGCCCACAGGCTGGTCAATAGCCGCTGACCGAGAGAGAGTTGGTTTTCTTCAAGGACAAGCCAGCCCTTGGTAGGTTTCCTAATCTTACGTGCACAGCCCTAAGCAAACACAGGAAAGCAACTGTAACTGGACTCAGTAGGTTCTGTAAAAACAATAATCATAGAATTAACGGTCAAGTATTTGAGAGGACTGGGGCAACTCAGGAGGGGTTGGAGGAGGGGTGGAAATGACGCAAATACGGTGTGCTTGTCCGTAAAATTCTAAAAATAATTAAAAGCTTAAGAGAAAATGAGACACCTTCTCACAGCAAATAGCAACAGCAGCAGCAACAACAAAACAAATCCAAAACTTGCCAAGAACCGGAGGGAGATATTCTGTCCAGATTTTCCTTTTAACGCATAGATCGTCCAGTGAAACTTAATTCTTTTGTAGGCTCACGTGCTTTTCAGTGAGTGCTTTGGCTTTAGGTTTTATTTGATATTTTTATGAAGATAGTAAAGATATTTATAGGGAGGTTAACACTGGAATGGCAGATGAACTTCTGCTGCACACTATTGTTTGTCTAGGTATCCCATCATTCCCATTGATGGATTTACCTGCAGCTTTGTTCCGAGAGAACTGCTTTGGTTTTTCCCAGGAAAGGGAACTTTTAGAATTTCTATTTCCTTGATTTCTATGCTTCATTTTAGAACAGTAATAATGGGTTTTCAAATTTTTTATCAATTTAATATTTCAACAGTTTTATGTTGTTCGGTATGGCGGCATATAATCCAAATCCAAGTAAACTGAGGCAGGACGATAATGAATTAGGACTAGACTGAACTGTGTAGAGAATTTCCATCCCAAACCTACAAACTGAAGTGCATTTTCCTCAGTCAGGGACTTCGATGATCTCACCCTGTCCTGATTTTCCTTTTTCCTTACCGGCACTCCCATATTGAGCCCATCCTGAGGAGACCTCAGGAGGGGAAAAGTCATAGTCAGGACCTTGGGAGTCACTATCACAACCATGGAAAGACGCAGAGCCCATGACCGGAGACGTGGGAGGGGTCCTAGGAAAACAGTCAAAAAGTCAAAGAATGGGGGAGTTTTAGGGATGTAAGATCTACCAAGCCTGAACTTCAAATCCACATTTCCGTACCTGTATATGAATGAAATGAAAAGACACTTCGGTTTTAGCAGCACAGAATAACCAAGCTATCTTCTACACAGGCTGGCAGAGTCTCCCCCTCTGCAAACACAGATCCGCCACGAGTGTACACATGGGAGAGAAGGCTCATTCCATTACTACTCAGTCATACTTGCCTTCCACCTGAGCACTCAGAAGTCCGAAATAAGAAGACGGCTGAGCCCTTCCTTCAGTTTTACCGCCAGGTCTAATTTGTCACCAAATATTATCAGCTTCTTAAAACAAGAAGCTATTTAACTTCACTCTGATGAAACAAACTTTGTGTAAATTTCTCATCTTCAAGATAACATTGAAAATCTTAAATATGACATATGAAGTCTTCCCCAATTGCCATTAAATTACCAAAATAAGTCACTTGCGTGGAATCACTGAACATTTTGAACCTCAGTAAAAAAAATTATTAGAATCAATTTAACTCACTGGACACAATAATTTCAGATAAGAAAAAAATCGAGGTATCTTTGGAAAGTGACTTTAAAATATAGAATCTTTACCACTTAAGACTACAAGCATAACATAGATGAAAGTAAGAGAAAAAACCTGAAGTCCTTGTAATTAGAAAAAACAAACAAACAAACAAAAAAACAAACAAAAAAAGCTACTGTTGTGAACATTTGAAGGAGTAAATATTTATATTTTTATGTCAAGGAACCATAATACTTAACAATTCTGCTTTAAACTTTTTTAATTTAGGAAGACATTTAATCCATTGATCTTCTAATTCTGTAGTATTCTAATTTCTCCAGAGACATAAATGTTCTTGACAGAATTCATTAGGTAAAACCAAATAACAGCATCAGGATTTGACCTTTGATTTGTTCCATGAAATATACGCAGACAGCTGAAGGAGCTCCCACATTATTATTAATGGCAAGCTGTTTTCATACTAGGTTTAATCTTTCTTAACTTAATGAATCTTAACTTTGCTGTGTTAGGTGGATTTATTCATATTCAGTCAGAGGAAAAATATTTTAGACATGGCCCTCAGTAGAGATAATCCAGATTAAGGATAATTCGTAATGTTGCAAATGACCAGAATATAAGCCCACGATTAGACTGCCAATGGTTACATCGTGCTGTTTACATTGCTGTGCAAGCCTGGTAAGGAAAGCATCTTTTATCAGTGAAAGTGGGTATAGCTCAGAGGAAAGAAGTCACTTCCTAATGTTCGCATGAAAAGATGGGGAGAATAGGGACAGAATTCTCCAAATAAACTACACTCTCTTAAGAATCAGGTTCTTTAGATCTAAATCTGAAGAAGATCTATCTTAAATTCTCAGATGCAGCACACCCAGCCGTGTTTTAATATTAATATCTATGCTAACATATCAAGACATTAAAAAAAATAAAGCAAGATATACTCAGGTCTCGGGCACTAGAAAGACTGAAGTGGATTTCTTGAGGATTATTTGGGCAATTCTGTTTCTATTATTCATTAAAAAAAGCACTAATCATAACGTATTTTTTATTCTATTTGATACCAGGGGAATTCCATGGAAAAGAACAAGGTATGTCTTCAGTCTCTATGATTTCTCCTTGCTAAAGGAGAAATTATTAAATCTGGGGGCTGAGAGATGGCTTCAGTGAGCAACGTTATCTCTCTACCATCCTCTTGTAAACGTGAGGAGATGATTTTGGATTCCCGTCAACCGTGTTAGCAGGAGAATGGTGCTAGCTAGCATTTGTAACTTCAGCTTTTGGGGGGTTGTGGGGTGGAGCCAGTCGTATTCCTGAAGCTTATTTTATAGATATCCTAGCCAAACGAGTGAGTTGAATGATCTCCAAGTTCAAGTGAGGGACACTGTCACAAAATATAAGGAAGAATACAATTAATGGAGCCACTCAACACTGACCTCTGATAGACAGGCACACCACACCGACAGGAACACACACACAAATTATACATAATTTATATTTATTTATATTTATATAAATAATCACATATAATTTGTATATTTGTATCTATACTATATATTTCATTTAATTTGTAAATTATTTTATTTATTTAACATAGTTTATTATTTAATTTTATTTAATTTATAATATAAAATATATACTAATCATTAATTATATAGAGACATTATGTGATATATGAGGTATGAGGTATAATGTATAATATATGTGATGAAATTTGAAGGAAAATAATATTGGTAAATGCATCTTTCAATGCTGTGCTAGTACAGAACCTTGTTCCTGCTGCTGATGTCTGCAACAGTGGTGGTCGTGACACTTTAAGACTCACCTGCACAAAAAAAAAAAAGAAAAGAAAAGAAAAGGGGTTGGGGATTTAGCTCAGTGGTAGAGTGCTTACCTAGCAAGCGCAAGGCCCTGGGTTCGGTCCCCAGCTCCGGAAAAAAAAAAAAGACTCACCTGCACTTACATTAGATCCTCCTCATCAGGGCAACATAGCAAGTGTGCGCTGCATCTCCAATCAACTGGAGTCGAACTGCTTCTTAGGCACACAAACAATTTGTTTTCCCCACCTGAGTGCACGTGTGCACATCTAGCTGAGTTCTATGGTTATGGGTATAGACTGGGGATCGGGGTTCTGCAGGCAAACAGTAAATTGCAGTACAGTGAAGAAAACGCTGAGAGGATTTTGCAGTGTCTACTACACGCCTAGTCTTGCACAGACAGAATTTTATTTATTCTATTGTAAAACTGATGACTGAGTTAAAACCGCATCCTGCATTCGATACCATCAGGAAGTGGTGGGGTTGAACCTTGCCCTGGGGCTATGGGTATCTGAGGCCACATTTCACACCTCTCCTGTAATACATGCCCAACTTTTAACACCAGGGGTAGGGTGGTAATCTGTGTATGGTAAACGCTAAAAAAAAAATGTGTTTTGTTTACTGGAAATTTAACAATTTTCATTTAATTAACCTTGTGACAAACAAAGAAAATTATTTCCATAAAAAGATTCTGTGTGATTCGGTTCTCTGTTTCTTATCTTCACGAACGTAACGATCTCCAGTTCCATGTTGCTTCAAATGAACTGATTTAATTATGTATTATGGCTGAAGAACAGAGGACCTTTCATCTTTCTTAAGGACAACATTAAGTGTTTGAGGGGACTGATGTATTTGCTCTTATTTTAATACTATGTAATATATACATGTATTGAAACAGCTTTGGTACACCATAAATATATGTAATTATTTTGGTTTTATGTTTCATTTTTATAATGAAAGGCATGCATTTGAAAGAGAGTAAGGAGGGATACATGGCAGGATTTGGAGGGAGGTAAGGGGGAAATGAGATAATTATACTGTAACCTCAAAGAATCAAAGAAAAATGTAGGGAAAAATCTAAATTTAAAACGGTAAAAATATTCTAACAGATATTATCACAATAAAAATACATTATACTTTTAAAGGTTACGGCTCCTTCCTTGTTCCCTCCTTGGCCTGTTATAATTAAATTCTCAGGAATCTAGTACAACCAAGGCTGCCACCAGAAGCACAGATTTATTCTCTTTGCTGTTATCTGAAGGCATTGGGTGAAGATGAAGCCTCCTGACTCTGCTCAATTTTTATTTCCTTTATGGTTGGTAGCATCCAAGTGAGGATAATGAGTTGGCTCCGAAAAGTAACATGATGAAAAACTTTGTAAAACTTCAAAGCTTTGTAAGATGTGTAGACACACTAGTAGGCATATGGGAAGAGATTTGGGAACTGATATGTGAATATTTTTTTCCAATGCTCAGCTCTTGAATTTTGATTTCACAATATAACAGCTTTGACTCTGGCCCCTGATACAATCAAAGTTCAGTTCCTGGAAGCTCCTTAGAGAAACAAGGTCAAGTTGACACTGTACATGTCGGCAGCAGTTCATAAAACTAAAACCATGCCTTCTACTTCTGTGAGCTGCCTGCACTAGGACATTAGGGGAATAGCAATAAGAAACCTCTAACCTCTCATGTGTGTTCATCAAGGACTGGGGCCACTAAAATCAACCACCAGAACCCCAGAATCACATCACTGAACCTCCAACTGAAGAGAAAATACCAAGTATTTTAAAAGACGTGCTCTTTGGAGGGCTTCTTTCAAATGAGGCTGTGGAGAAAGGTCCATTTGCTTGTTCTCTAAACAAGGACAGAAAAACAAACACACACAAGAAGAGGAAACAGTAAGAAGAGGAGGTTTTGAAGGCCTACCTGCTCCAGAGATAATCTTCTTGAACATGAATCAAACATAAAACATGGGCACACACAATTCTTGCAGGACTTCAAGTCTGAGCTGGCCTTGGCTTGTAGAGAAACCGAATGTGGCTGGTCATTAGGACAGTAAGTTAAAAAATCATGTTGGCAGGATGTTTTCTCTTTCATCTTTTCTTTCCTCTCATTAAAAAAAACTTGTTGCTGTGATGACCAAACAGAATTTAAGGAAGAAGAGATTTAGTTTGACTTATGTTCCCGAAGGCTCAGATCCACAGTGCTATGCATTGTATGGCAATAGCTGGCAAGTCCAGGAGACTGATAGATCACATTTCATCTGCACATTGGAAACAGGGGATGAGAACAGGCAGTTCACCTCCCTCTACTAGGGATGAACCTCCTAAATGTCCCATAATCTCCCCAAACACTGCCACCAGCTAGGGATCAAGTGTTCAAACACAGGAACCTTTGGGGGACATACCTCGTTCAAACCACGACAGTGGGGCAATTCAATAATAAGAAACCATTTGAGGGGCTAGACTGATGGCTCAGCAGTTAAGAGCACTGGCTATTGTTTTTCAGAGGACCCTGGTTCAATTCCCAGCATCCACACAGCAGTTCAGAACTGTCTGCAACTCCTGTCCCATGAGATATGACACCTTCACATAGATACACAAGCAGGCAAAACACCAAAGCCGAAAGGATTATAATTCAAAATTTTTAAATAGCCCATGAAACACTCGTTTTTATAGTGTTCTATTGTACAGAATGTTTGATAGCTCCAATTCAGTTTTTTTTAATATGGCTTAATTTATCATCAAGAATAGATAATCGTGTGAGATATAAAATTAATGTTTAGAAATTATACAGTATTATCAAATGTCTATATTTCATTCAGAAACATTTGATTCTTACCTTTGTGGTTATCAACCCATTGATGAGCAGTGACCCTCTCTTTAGTAGCTTGACCCTAGACCACGGGACTCATAGACAAATTAATTTTTAAAAAATTGAAGGGTCAGGAGTTAAGCTTCACACACATCCCAGATTAAAATGCAAAAGTGGATGGACTTTGGGGGCCATTTAGTCTCCATCCCATCTCTCTCGTTTTAGTATTCCTCAGTGGTACTGGAGCTCACAGCAAGCTGTTTGACTACTGTAGACGGGGATGGGTGGGGGTAATTTCTTTTCCAAGCTATGACTGTTTTCTTTACTAACTTTCTTTTCTCCTCTAAAAAGGTTTTCTGACTTATAAACGATAAGGAAGTCAGCCTTAAGGACATGAGATGCGGGAAAAGAAAGATGAGGAGGCTTTTCATCTGGGAGAGGTTCTCATGTTTGTCTGTTGGGAACACCGGAGTGGAAAAGTCTTAAAATGAAGCGTAGAATAGAAGGTGCAGGATGGAAATAAGTAGATGTTTTCAAGTTTCTGTGAGTTTATATATGAAGCCATGGCTATCAGAGCTCTCACTGGCCACACACTTGATGGATACATAGGCTACATTGGCCCACATCAAGATGCCTTATCTCATGTTCTGTCAGAGATCAGTGAATACAGGTTTTGTTTCCCGCTGTGTCATCACACTTACCTGGTCCGTGACTCCCTCACTATCCTCCTCAGCTACGTGACACAGCTTAGGATAGCCAGTAACCAACCTCTGTCAGGTTCTGTGCAGTGCCCCCATCTTCCTACCCCCTCTGCCACAATAATGAGTGACAAGTCCTGGAAGACTCTCAGGTAAAGAGTTGTTCTGATTCTCCTACAGCGCTTGGATGGATTTTCTCCGGGAAGGTACCATGAAGTTCCTTTGGAGTTTGATGTCTAATCAGCAATTCTAACTTGTGGGGATTCCGCTTGTCCATTCCTTTGTTTAATTTTCTCTCTCTTCTTTGATCCTTCTAGTGCATTGCGTATGTTGGTTCAAATCTTCCTTGAATCCATTTAATTTGCAAACAATCTGTTTTAATGAGAAGTGCTATCTAGTAATGTCACCAAGTTCCTTATTCACTGAAGTGTCTCAAGTAAGGGGATACCATCAACACGTTTTAAGCCACTGATTAAGAGAGTATCTGTAGAAGTTTGGTTTGGTTCTTCCTCCCAACCCCATGCTCTCGGAAATAAGATTCAGATTCAAAATATATTTCTAAAATCCTTGGTCACATAGCTAGGCTCTTCTCTGACTAGATCGTAACTAAAATTAACCCATTCATTCTAATCTACATTCTGACACACGGGTGGTACCTTCATCTTGTCACATCCTCCAGGGTAAATCCCCCACCCAAAAGGAAAAACCGTTACAAATCCCAAAATTATAAAATCCTCCAGAAGAAGTCTGTTCTGGTAAAAAAAAAAAAGTTTTTTTCAGCAGAAATAAGAAAGATTCATTCTTCACAAAGACGGAGATGTTTCGACATCCTGTGTGAGATATTTCCAGTTCCTCCATCTCCTTCTCAGCATTCATATTCTTCATTGTTTTAAATCTTAAATATTCTCTTGGCATCACATCATGATTTTAATCCTCATTTCTCTGATGACTAATGATCTTGCATTTTTATTTGTGGGCTAATTTACCATCTGTGTATCTTTAACAAAATGTCTGTTCATATATTACAACCTCTTTATAATTGGGTATTATCCTTCTTATTGTTGGGTTTGAATTCTTCTCTCTGTGCGTGCTAGATACAGCAACTTTGTCAGCCATTCCTTGTACAGATTTTTCTCTCCAAGCCCATTACCTTGGGTTTCCATTGACTTTCACAGTGCTGACACTACGGAAATATTTATTTTAGGTGAAGTCCTTCTACACCTGACTAAGAAGCTAACAAGTCTCCACCCAAGGTAAAGTCCTCAAAACTTTGTCGTTTTGTGTATATTAATCTGATGAAATGAAAACCTATGTTCCCCTGATGGATCTGTGAATGTTGATCACCATATTTCATCACTATATTCCAACTTGTCCAAAACTTTAAATTATTCAGTCTTTAATCCGGGGAAAGAATAATCAATTGGTGGTGTATTTCAATAATACCGATATTGAAATTATGCTAACAGCATGCACAGGACAGACGATCCCTAAATGTGTTCTGCTGACTGAACAGGGTAAGTTCTAAAACCCTCCCTAGTTGTTTTATTTCTACAATAAACTTAAGAGTCCCACATTTGCACAACCTCAGCACTTAGAAGGCTGAAGCTAGAGGATTATGAGTTTGGAGTCAGTCTGGGCTATGAGAAAAATTTGAATTTAGCCTAGGCTTCAAATGACACCCTGTCTCAAAAACAAAACAAATGAACAGAACCGAAACAAGCAAGCACAAAAACAAAGAAGCACTTTAGAATGGCCACACTAGAAGCGGTCAGGAAAGCTGAAACACTTGGCTCGAGGAGCTCACACAGGAAAGCACCAGGCACAGTAGAATAAAATCTTGTGTATTCTTAAATACTTGCTCTTTACACTTTTCATCTCTTATTGGGTTCGCTTTATTATTTTTCACTAAATATTTTACACCTTGAGAATTTCTTGCTTACACACAATGTACTGCAATGCTACCTTCCTACCCCTCACCTTCTCCTTTTCCCGCTGTACCCCTCTTCCTGTGCAGGCATTGACAGACTCTGGGCTTCAGTGTTTACAATGCCAATGACATAGGCAGAAGACAGTACCCCATTAAGCTTCTCTCGTCCTTAGAGTCTCAAAATCCTTCCAACTCCGATTATCTAATGCTCCGGGACCTCCCGCGCACACATTGTTAGCATCGATATCCCGCTTAGGATTGGACACTCAACACTCACTGTTTCTCATCTCTTCGGCTGGTAGTAAGTCTCCCTTTTTGACTCTTAGAGTCATGTTAATTTGTACAGTTTTATGCCAGGAGTGATGATCACTATAATATGTTAACCACCGAGGGAGACAACTGGAAGAATCAATAGTGGCATGCAACGGGTTTTCCCACTTCCGGGGTGAAAAATCAATTCGTAACTGGATTGAATAAAGCCAAGTGGATTAAATCTGTAATTCACGGCGGCCAAAGAGATGCCATTAGAAGACCAAATAACCACCCACAACACTCCTAGCATGTTTGAGCCATGAACTATAACAAGATGATTTGATGAGGTATATAGGAACACTCACCTATGTTTGTGTTTAAGCCTATAAGCAAAATTCAAGTCTATGTAAGCTAGAAGTAGGTCCTTATATGAACAAGTAAAGCGAAAGATAGCTCGTTGGAAGACATGGAATTCTGATTTGTGGAACTAAGGCATCAAATGTTGGTAGCATATGCTATCAATGGCTGAAAATCACTCTGCTAGTTGTACTCCAGAGAACTGGTAAGAAATATGAATATGTCTAGAGTAGCATAATTAATGGTGCAGGAAGTGGAATCCATATCCTATAAGAAACAGTTCAATCACGGGGAGGCATCAGACTAAATGATAGTGGGAATATTCATCTTTTGTCATTTGTGCCTCCAGCATGACCCAAGTGCTTATGCAAGATCTCAATGCATTGTGTATAAACTGTCATACACCAGAACTAATTGCTTTCTCCCAAGATAAGCTAGATCTTTTTATATTAATAATTATTTTACTTATTTACATCCCAAATCCTGCCCTCCTCCTGTGCCTCATTTCAGGGTTTTTCTCCCACCACCCCTCCCCTTTGCATATGAAAGGGTGACCCCCTGAGTATTCCCCACCCTGGGACATCATGTCTCTACAGCGTTAGGCTCACACTTTTCATCTGAGGACTGACAAGGCGGTCTCTGGTACACATGTGTGGCCCGAGATGGGCATGGGCATACTGTCAAGGTTTGGCGGCCCCTCATGGGATGGATCAGGTCACTGGTTAGCTATTCCTTCAGGCTCTGCTCCACCTTTGTCCATGCATTTATTTTAGAGAGGAGCAATTTGGGCTCATAAGTTTTGTAGGTGTGTTCGTGTCCCCATTCCTCCCCGGGGGACCTGTCTGACTACTGAAGGTGGCCTCTTTAGGTTCCATATCCCCAATGAGGGCATTTGGGCACCCTCAGTCTCTAGGGAATTGCAAATCAAAATGGCTCTGACATTCCACCTTATGCCAATCAGAATGGCTAGGATCAAAAGGTCAAGTGACAGCACATGCTGACAAGTGTGTAGAGAAAGGGAACAATCCTCCATTGCTGGTCAAAGTGCAAACTTGTACAATCACACTGGAAACCAATCTTCTTGTTTCTCAGGAAATTGGAAATAGTTCTACCTGAAGACCCAGCTATACCGTTCCTGGACAAAAATGCCTCACCATACCATAGGACATTTGCTCCACTATGCTCATAGCAGCCTTGTTCATATACTCAGAAACTGGAAGCAACTCAGATGTCCCTCAGCCAAAGAATGAATACAGACAATATTTCCACAATGGTGGAAAGCAACTACTCGTCTCTTAAAAACAAGAACATCATGAATTTTTCAGGCAAATGGATGGAGCTAAATATCATCCTGTGTGAGGTAACTTGGACCCAAAAGGACAGGCATCCTATGTACTCACTGCAAATGGATACTAGCTAAAAAAGTACAGAATACCCATGATACAACTCACGGATGCAAAGAAGTTAAACAAGAAGGAATGCCTAAGCAGAGATGCTTGAGTCTCACTTAGAAGGGGGAATAAATCAGTCATGGGAGGCAGAGGGAGGGAGGGGGAGTGGGTGAGGGGATGGTAGGTAGTAGGGAGGCAGGATGGAGCCTGGGGAGAGACAGCGGAGAGAGGCAGGGAAATGAATGGAAATCTGCAGCTGCAGGGGGCAGGGAACTCTCTAGGAAGTCCTGGGAGAGCCGCCCAGGAGTCAATTCAAGTGGCCTTAAATTAGATCTTTTTAAAATATATATGTGCCCTATCAATGATGAGGCTGGGGGGTATGCTTTTGTTTTTGGCTTTTTGTTGTTGTTGTTGTTGTTGTTGTTGTTGTTGTTGTTTTACTTTTCTTTTTCTTTCTGGTATGGATTGGGCATTTTACTTCTTTAAGGCTTCAAGCAGGATTGCTTTTGCCTTGGGATACTTGGTAGTGAATCAAAACATACAAACGACATTCAGGATTCTCAGTGGGTAAACTTTCTGGAAGAAAATGACGACTCCTGCCGGTTGTGGTGGCGCACACCGGTAGGATTTGCTGAAGGAGGCAGAGGCAGGAGGATCACGAGTTCGAGGCCAGCCTGGGCTACACAATTTTTAGGGGCTGGGGATTTAGCTCAGTGGTAGAGCGCTTACCTAGGAAGCGCAAGGCCCTGGGTTCGGTCCCCAGCTCCGAAAAAAAAAATGATGACTCCCCCCCCCTTAAGCCAGTTGTCCCTTGAGCCACATGGTGTTACTCAAATCAGCTTGTCTGAAGGGGCTTTTACATAAAATAAAGGCAATTTCTTTGAGCTTGAATTTCCATTGCCTTGTCCTGTATCTAGATAGCTAATGTGTAATGAGGACTGTCTTTCAAGTGATATCCTAAATTATTCTTCTTCTTCTTCATCATCATCATCATCACCACCACCACCACCACCACCACCACCACCACCACCATCACCATCATCATCGCTATCACCATCATTCTTTTATTAAATAAAAGCCTGTGCTCAACAACAGTGTGTTTCTCCAGGGCCAGGACATAGAACAGAGAGGTGGCAGAGATTTTACCAGCTGGTAGGATCATATTTTACATTTATTTTGATGTTTGGGAAGGGTGACTATAGGCAGTGGTTCTGATGTTTTGATTGGGAATCTGCCTGTAAACAGTGAAGGTCCTGTTCCCCAGTTGGCTCTTGTTCGATCAATAAAGATGCTAGAAGGCCAATGAGCTGGGTGGAATAGGTGTGACTTCCAGTTCTCTCCTGCAGGCAGTCTAGCAAACACAGGGGAGGGGGAAAGTATTCACCATGCTTGGGGTTGGGGGTGGGGGTCAGGAGAAAGAACCATCAGTCATGTGAGATCTTGGGAAGAGGAGCCATCAGCTGCTTCCCCGACTGGGCATGGGGTAGCAGGCAGGATATTAGAAACACAATTAAGGTGGGGGGCAGATTTGGGAGGCTGAACAAGGAGAAGGTAACTGAACAACTTAAGTTGAGGGCAGATGTAGTATGCTGAGCTGGGAGTGAAAAGAAGGGCATAGACAGCTGAGGAAGGCTTAGAAGAGCCCAGCCGTTGAGCTAAAGCATATCAAAAATAAGCTAACATATATATGTCTTTCATCCGTGGATCCAGTGGAACCTGGGCAGGGCTGGTAGCTTGGTCCACCTGGAGTTTAAAGTGGGGTAGCAAAAACTACTCACTACAGGTGACAATAAATACAAAGACATTTCAAGCAAGAAAAACAATAAGATTAATCTGGCAATAAGGAGTTTAAAGATATTCATCCACTGGGGTCAGAAAGTCATCTGTGCTTTCACATTAGGAGCAGAAAGACAATATGGGTGAGTGGTATAATAATTGCATATAGATGTTTCTTGCAATACCGAGGTGCGAGGACACAGCTGTAAGGTTCTGGATTCTGTGACTAGGTTACTGTTTGTACCACTATACAACTGGTGCAGGGGCAGACATCTGCTCAGCGGAGGAAATGGATCTCTGTAGACTATACTCTATCTCCATAGCTGTTGGACATCCAGAAGTCAAAACCAAGGAGCATATGGTTATCCAGGCTGACATCTCCAACTATCCTACCTTGAGTATAATAGGCTCTGTGCCTAGAACGGTCAGACACTAATCCATAAAGTCTTACCAGCATGACAGCCTAAACATGAACAAAGATAGCAATAACCATGTTATGAGAGATGGCCCAAAGCCCAGGAGGCTTCTACCATACACCAGACAACCAAGTGTAGAACTAGAGTTTTAAAAAGGTTACTCATTGTCAGAGTCCGGATGTGCAGGGCTGGACGTACCTGAGGGAGAGCCAGAGATAGGACTTGCCGGACCAGCTATCAGCCCCAAGGACACTGACCATCCGTAGCCACCCCCTCCCCTTCCTTCACACCCCAGAAGTGAGTCACCCCCCTGAGTGAGATGAGCCACCCTACCCGCGCTGCTGAGCTGCTAGAGAGCACGTACTCCTTGCTGATGTAATTTTGCGCCAAAAGTAACTGTGCACCATTTGAATTGACCAATCATGTGTAACCGCGCGAATGCCCCTAACCTCCCCTATATAAACCCCCGAGTTTGGAGGCTCGGGGTCGATTCCTCTGTCTCCTGTGTGGGATACGTATCGACCTGGGATCCCGCTAATAGGGATCTCGTTAATAAAAGCTACCTCTTGCTGTTACATCAAGACCGGCTACTCGTGATTCCTGGGGGCACCCCACCCTGCGATTGGAGCGAGAGACGCGGCTCTCCGTTTGGGGGTACGCTCTTTCACAAGGAATGCTGAGAACAGGACAAATCATCTTCCCCTGGGTACAGCATGCCAACTGACTATCCAGCACTAAATGGTCAGCCCTGAAAACACACAAGCAAGTAACATTATATAGGCCTATAAGGTTATATTTAGGAAAATATGCATATATATCCAAGTACCTATAGGTACACAATGACAATTAATGAAAAACGAGGCTGTACATTTTCAAGACAACAAAGAGAAATAGATGGGAAGGCTTGGAGCCAGGAAAGGAAAGGGGGAACCATGTAATTATGTCACAATCTCAACATTAAAAATAAGAGGAATGGAGAAATTCTAACATCACATGAGTAGTCCTTTGAAAGACGTTAGGTAAATGTCTTTATTATTTGTTAGGTCTTCACATGGTATGTAGTCTCTGATACTGTGTCCTTTCAAATTCTTTGATTTGTTCTGAGAATTTGAGGCCAGTTTAGTCTCTATATGTAATCAGTCCTTAGTATGCATGTGAACAGATACGTTGGAGAACCAAAGAAGTTTGGTTTTTTTTTTTCTTTAAATCAAGCTTTCATCAAGATTCTATGTCCAGCCACTGATAGTAAAAACGCAAGAAAATAGAGTTATGCCTGGCATATGATTTGTGCTCATTTAACATGTTTATAGAGTATGCTTACTCCAAAATGATATTCCTTAAAATTAACATTTCGAGAGTACATATGCAGAGGATCCACAGTAGAACAAGTATTAAATTTTGATTACTCAACATAAAACTAAGGAGAAGTTGGTGGAGGGTTTGTATGCTGTCTCTCCTTCCTCAGAAGAGTTTTTGCTGTTATGAACAGAAGTGATACAGGCTTGGGAACATTTGTTGCCACTAGGTATTTTATATATTTATTTCACAAATCACCATTTTCCCCAAATCATAAGTTCATTAATTTGAATGTGGTATTTTCTATGCTCTAGCAACTCCTGAGGCACACAGTGTCTATTTCGGAGAATTCATCTAAATTTACTTGTGGATTGTCAAATCCTTAGGGTGAACACGCAGAATTGGTGGCGCTCTTCACATAAAACCTGTTTTCCATATCTTGTGTGTGACATATTTTGCATCCAAATGATTTTATTAGCTGTTCTGTATTTCATAAAGGTGTCTTTGTTAATTTAAGACAACATGCAGTTGTAATTTGTACACCTTTTATCTATAAGCAGTTTAACATTCCCCAACAGAGCAAGTCACTTGAAACAAACAAGAAATAAGAAGTACAAATCGGATCTTCTTTCTATTCCACAGTTTGCCTTTTTCCCCCTTTAATTTGCATGTGGTTTTGCTTAGATTCTCTCTCAGACATGATTAGCCTCAGGTCTTCCTGACTGAATTTGACCCTTCTCTACCAGCTGACTTTGACAGTATTAGTTGATTCCGATCATTTAACTCAGTGTCCTTTTGGCTGCCTGGGGAAGTTGACCTTCGCTTTCCCTTAGTCTGGGTTATTACTTGGACTGTTGCAAAGACACACTCATACTTCCTCCTTTTCTCCATTCTGAAGTGTCTCCTCTTTCACAGAGGGAGATTCTCTGTCTTGTCCAAGCTTCCTGCCACTTCAGATTTCTTTGTATTTCAGGACCTCACTTTGTGTCTGCACTTGACCACGGATATTCCTTTCTAGCGAAAGGTTAAGTAGCACTTTTTTTTCTTTTGAGACACAGTAACTGAGGTTATAAAACACAATGGGAATTTTTATTATTTAATTTAAATAACAGAAAACATCACCACTAACATCAAACTGATACTTAATAACTGCATACTGCCCTAGTCACAGTTTTATTGCTGTGAAGAGACACAATGACCAAGGCAACTTATAATACAATTAATTGGGGGCTTTCTTACAGTCTAAGAGAATCAGTCCATAAATATCACAGCAGGATGCATGGGGAGAGGCAGGCAGGCATGGCATTGGAACAGAAGTTGAGAGTTTACTTATTTTTAAGCTGGGGATGGAGAGAGTGTTGGGAGTGGGCACTAACTGGGAATGGCATGGACATTTGAGAACTCAAAGCCCACTCCCAGTGAGTCGTCTCGTCTAACAAAGACATACCTCCTAATCATTCCCCCAAATAATTTCATAAACTGGCACCAATCACTCAAATGGATGAGGCTGGGAGGCCCATTCTCATTCAAACCGCCACACATCTGATGATGAGCTTAATTGTCTAATATCAAATCAATACCACAATAAAGTGAGTCACATGCACCCTTTTTAGATCCAAGGTTTGTATGTTAAGAATACACTTATTTATAGAATCTTCTGAGAAGAGGGGACATCAATTGAGATAATGCCTCACATATGACCAGACTACAAGCATGCCTGTGGACATTTTCTTGATTAATGATCGATGTGGGAGGGAGCATCCTACTGTCGGTTGTTCCACACCTGTGCAGGTGACCTTGGGGTCGATAAGAAAGCAAACTGTGTAAGCCATAGAAACTAAGCTGTTAAGGGGCAGGGAAGCAGCATTCCACCATGCCTTAGCCTTCCATTTCTACCTCCACGGCCCTGTCTTGACTTCTCTTCTTGATGGACCACAGCTGTAAGCTGAAATAAATAATTTTCCCCTCAAGTTGATTTTGACCAGGGTGTTTTATCACAGCAGTAGAAACCCTAAGACAAAACCCATTACCAGATTGTGGGATATTGCTATAACAGACCTGATCCTATGTTTTGGGGGAGGATTGTGGAAGGACTTTGGGAATTTGGGCTAGAAAAGCAATTGAGTGTTTGGAGCTTTGGGAGTGACACTGTGGAGATTTTGGAGTTAATGCTTAGAGCAAGGCAGATATGGTGAAGCCAGCTTCCCAAGTGTCAAAGGAAAGCAAATATTCTTTCAAGGTCGGTTATGTGATATTTTGAATGAACAACAACCAGAGTAAAACCGTTGTTTCTCTGTGGCAATCCATGGTACTTAGTTGGAGCTGAGTAATTTGTGATACTTAGCACATCATTAAATGTGCTCTTCTGTATTTCCTTGGGGTCAGCACCCAGAAGCTATGGCTAAGAGGGAGCCAAGGCTGCATCTCATGCTGGTTTCTGAACTTGGTAATTAAGTGTCTCCCAGGTGGGACTGGCTTTGAAGGCATGGTAGGGTCTTGAGGGGTCAACTGAGGCTTGGCACCCTGGAGTAGGGCTGAAATCCCTGAAGAGAGACTGGGGAAGACCACTGGCAGAGTGCAGCTGCTGCAGAAGATCCAGGATTGAATGCATTGTGGAAAGAAGTGGCACAAGGTAGCTGAATGGAGCTATGCTGATCTCGCCTTATAAGTGAGATGTTCTCAATGGCACCTAGGATGGCCAAACCCTTTTTAGAAGATTCTGGCTTTACTTCTTCCTCTGTCCATCAGAGCAACCACAATAGCAGTTCTTCTTCAATACTGAGACTTGACATTTGAAATCACTCCTACGTCCAAGGGCTGCAGAATGACTGTTGTGTGAGCTGCTGTAAGGTTAACAACATTAATCTTGTTGGATATCTCTCCACCAGAGCTCCTGGGTAGCCAGGTGTATTGTCAATGACAGTAATATTTTGAAAAGAAATTTTTTTCAACAGGGGGCTTAAAATATTCAGCAAACCATGTTGTAAACAGGTGAGCTGTTGCAGGGTTGTGGGGGGGGGCTTTGTTGCCCTATTTATAGAGCACCAGCAGAGGAGATTAGGCAAATACTTAGGGGTCCTAGATCTTGGAAAGGTAAATGAGCAAAGGCTTCAATTTAAAGTGACCAGATTCATTAGCCTCTAACAGGTCAGCCTCTATTCTGGAGCTTTGAAGCCAAGCATAGAATCTCCTTGTGTTATGAATATTTGATATGGCATCATCTGAGGATGCTGGTAAGGCTTTTGTTCCCACAAAGCAGTCTTTGTTGCTTCCTTCCATTGAGGCTTGGTCTGTTGCTGTGTATTGTAATGCTAAAGACTGGCCCTTAAGATCCTCCCAAGTGATGCTGCATAACCGTGCTCCTCAAATAAAAACTATTGGTTAAATAAGGATGTAAACAGCCTATAGTTGGGAAGAGAGATGTAGGAGGGGTATCAGTTGTCAGGATTGGAGTCAGAAACAGACCATAGGGAAATGAGAGAGAGAGAGAGAGAGAGAGAGAGAGAGAGAGAGAGAGAGAGAGAGAGAGAGAAGAGAAAAGAGTGAAGAAGACCCCATGGGGTAAGTGAATTGTTAGAACATGGCCATGCAGGGCAGCCAGTTGGTGTAGGAGTGGCCCATGAGGAACATGACAAGTGATATCTCAGGGTGATTGACAGGGAAGCAGACAAAATAACATAGAGGGTTGATATCTGCCATGCTCTAGTGCTTTAAGGCTCATTATAATATAAAAGCTTGTGTCTTTTATTTGGCAACTAAATGACATAAGGAGGGGTAGAAATTCCCAATTAATTTAATCATCCTGCTGGTGCTGGTGATGAGTTAGGAAGCTATGCCTTTAATCTGTATCTTGTGAGTTGGGAAAAGACACATCTTTAATCTGGATCTCCTGAGGTGGGAAAACACAACCTTAGTCTGGGCCATACTATCAGCTGAAAGTCTATATAAAGTTAGACATGCTAAAAGTAAGCTTTTGCTCTGCCTTCTTGTCCACACCTTGCTGGCATATCCATCCCTCCACTGGCATTCAAGCCTATTTCTAATTCGAGCCTATTAAAGGCCAGCTGAGACTTCAGCCTCATGGACTGATTCTTGGACTTTGCATTCACAGCCATCCACTGTTGAATTAGCTTGTGAGTCATTCTAATAAGCTGACTCAGCTGAATGGCTCTCTTGGTCTCTCAACACACAACATGTACACGTTATTTTTACATTATCCTGAAGTTGGAATGTCCAAGATCTATTTATCTGTGTAGATGGTACTTTGGCAAGAGCATCCTACGCACGGCTGGAAACTGAGAAGGCTTAGCTTTGTTCTCTATCCATGTGTGCTCAGAACTCTACTCCCTCCTTGACTCTCTGTATCATCTCTATATATGGTCTCTGGCAGGATAGAGCTCTCTACTGATGGTGTAGAGCTATGTAGGAAGAGTTAGACATGATTAAGCTTCTTAATAACTAAGCCTAGGAATGGTACATGACTTATGCTGCATAACATGAATTAAAGTAAATCACAGGAGTGGTTCCACTCAAAAGAGCAACAGAGAAAACAGTAGACTGAACAAAGTTTATTGGAAACAGTATTCAAACACTGGGTATCACAGAGGTCATTTTAAAGATGGTATTTATTGGGCAATGGTTTTCTTCCTTAGATAAATTTTATTTTGTTCCATCACAGATAAATTTATTTGTCTCCTTATTCAGGAAACATTCTTTGCTGTGTTAATATTGTGTCATGAACTTATATGAAATTACCAAAACTGTGATAAACAGTCAGGACAGTTTCAATTATATAATTTTAGCACATAATTCTTAAGCTACTGCTTCAGAGATTTTCATGTATTAAGGGATTGTTTTCCGTGTTCTTGCTTAAAATGCTACCAACACTTCATATTGTAGTCAAAGTAGTGTAGTTTCCAAGAAGCAATGTAGTAAAATAAATCAGGTCAGACAGATCGTCGAAGCATGTTCAGGAAAGGTTGGAGGCATTTCACAGTCTGGAGATGTAAGGAAAGGATGTCTATTGGATAAGAATAAAGTAGGAACTATTTAACTATAACTTGTCAATTTGTAACAAATCAATACCTATATTTACAAAGCTATGGAATAGGCAGAAACATGCCTGAAGACTGTTTATTCTGCTCCATGAACTACATTATCATTTTAAAACATGCTTCACAGAGTCAGGCAGTATACTAGGTGGTATAGAGTTAAAATGTATAATTAAGTTTCACTGAAAATGACTTTTTGTAAATGAAGTTGTCAGGTAATCTATTACTTTTACAAAATGTTTCTTTTCTGCTGATCTCGTATTGAAAATATTGGTTAAAACATTTCATGCTGCATGATAGTTACAAAATATCAATTGTACAGGATGTTCTTTCTTTTAAAAACTCATGCTATTTACAACAGGATGCCAATCAGGTACTTTAAATTCTGTGTAATTGTATACTTAAATGCCTCTAATTTGAATATTTTACATAATTTTATTCTTTTCACTGGAAATTGCCTTGTACCGAAATAGACTCAGTTTCTTTTTTTTTTTTTTTGCTTTACTATAATTTTATTATACATTGTAGCAGTTTCAAAAGATATTTTCTTTTTTTTGTTTTTTTTTTGTTTTTTTTTTTATTAACTTGAGTATTTCTTATATACATTTCGAGTGTTATTCCCTTTCCCGGTTTCCGGGCAAACATCCCCCTCCCCCCTCCCCTTCCTTATGGGAGTTCCCCTCCCAACCCTCCCCCCATTGCCGCCCTCCCCCCATAGACTAGTTCACTGGGGGTTCAGTCTTAGCAGGACCCAGGGCTTCCCCTTCCACTGGTGCTCTTACTAGGATATTCATTGCTACCTATGGGGTCAGAGTCCAGGGTCAGTCCATGTATAGTCTTTAGGTAGTGGCTTAGTCCCTGGAAGCTCTGGTTGCTTGGCATTGTTGTACTTTTGGGGTCTCGAGCCCCTTCAAGCTCTTCCAGTTCTTTCTCTGATTCCTTCAATAGGGGACCTATTCTCAGTTCAGTGGTTTGCTGCTGGCATTCGCCTCTATATTTGCTGTATTCTGGCTGTGTCTCTCAGGAGCGATCTACATCCCGCTCCTGTCGGTCTGCACTTCTTTGCTTCATCCATCTTGTCTAATTGGGTGGCTGTATATGTATGGGCCACATGTGGGGCAGGCTCTGAATGGGTGTTCCTTCAGTCTCTGTTTTAATCTTTGCCTCTCCCTTCCCTGCCAAGGGTATTCTTTTTCCTCATTTAAAGAAGGAGTGAAGCATTCACATTTTGATCATCCGTCTTGAGTTTCGTTTGTTCTAGGGATCTAGGGTAATTCAAGCATTTGGGCTAATAGCCACTTATCAATGAGTGCATACCATGTATGTCTTTCTGTGATTGGGTTAGCTCACTCAGGATGATATTTTCCAGTTCCAACCATTTGCCTACGAATTTCATAAACTCGTTGTTTTTGATAGCTGAGTAATATTCCATTGTGTAGATGTACCACATTTTCTGTATCCATTCCTCTGTTGAGGGGCATCTGGGTTCTTTCCATTTTCTGGCTATTATAAATAAGGCTGCGATGAACATAGTGGAGCACGTTAGACTCAGTTTCTAATGCTGATACCACAACCTTCTTGTGGGCCAGTGTTGGAAACATTTTCATTTCAAAGTGGTGAGATTTCATTCCACTATCATCAACTGTTCCATAGGTGATGTTACTGAGGTACATCAAAACGTAGTGGAAAAAAATTAACAAGAAAAATGAAGAAGATATGTTCTTCTTGTTTCTTCTAGATCCTTATAATGAAATTAGAATGCAATTAACTGAGGAAAGAATTAATAAATGAAAAGAAAAACAAACCCCACGATTTGAAGGCCCGGCCTGTTTAGCTAGATTGTCCTGGTAACATGGTCAAAGAATACCTGAGCAATGCTTTTCACATGGTCTGCCATGTGTTTGGTTCAACCAGTCATTTCATTAGAAACACTGCTGGCTTGGATCAGAGAAGTGACAGAGAATATACTAACTGATGATAACAACTCTACTTATCCAGTCAAAAACTTGGTGGCACCAAGAATTGGAGACTACCACTGAGAGAGAGAGGGAGGCAGGGAGAGAGGGAGGGAGGGAGGGAAGGGGGGAGAGAGAGAGAGAGAGAGAGAGAGAGAGAGAGAGAGAGAGAGAGAGAGAGAGAGAATGTGCCTGGGATTCCCAGTACCTTACCAGAAGCACCATAGGCTAGAACTAGAAGAAGATACATTGCAGAGAGACTATGGGAAGAGTCCAAGGGCAGACATCTCCATAATAGCAGATTAGAGTTATTGCTATGAAATCCCTAAGAAACAAATGTGGAAAATTGTCTTAGTTAGGGTTTTACTGCTATGAGCAGAAGACCATGATCAAAGTAACTCTTACAAAGGACAACATTTCACTGGGGCTGGCTTACCAGTTCAGAGGTTCAGTCCATTATCATCAAGGTGGGAGCATGGCAGCGTCCAGGCAGGCATGGTGCAGGCAGAGCTGACAGTTCAGCATCTTCATCTGAAAGCTGCTAGCACAATACTGGCATCCAGGCAACTAGAATGAGGGTCTTAAAGCCCATGCCCACAGTGACACACCTACTCCAACAAGGCCACACCTCCTAATAGTGCCACTCCCTGGGCCAAGCATATACAAACCATCACAAAAGTCTAGTGAATATGAAAAGTGCCCACTTCTTTAGAGAAATCGATGTTTATCTGTGAGCTACCAAACTACCTTCCCATACAACAACATTAGAGACCAGAATCTAAAGATCATTTGAAATAATTTCAATATGATTGTGTGTGATGATGACAGTTGTGAGAAACATAGTTAGATTTCATTTTTGTCAAGATGACTCTTAACCACGTATGACGTGTCTCTTCTAGTTCATTCTATTCTGTCATAATAAAGCTGACCACAGAACTCCAAGTCAATCTTAAGACTCAAGCACAGAAATTGTTTGAACATAAAACCCGGCTTTGGGGCTGGGGATTTAGCTCAGTGGTAGAGCGCTTACCTAGGAAGCGCAAGGCCCTGGGTTCGGTCCCCAGCTCCGAAAAAAAAAAAAAAAAACCCGGCTTTATAATGCCTTCTTTCGTAGTACTACCAGCCTCCAAGGTAGCATCTTATCAATCTATGCTTATTTCATCTACTTACATTAATATTTTAGGCTTTCTTTGGAAAATTAAGACTATGGATCAAAATAGCACAAGATGCATTGTGATTTCCATGAATATGACATATGTCGATGTGTTTTCTTGTTATAGAAAGAGAACATAAGATTTGTTCATCTGCCTAATTATTTGTGGATAAATATTTTCCATTTTCATTATGATAAGATAGATGAAACAACAGATAACCAATGGCATATTGTTGTTAAACATTGGTGGAGGAGAGTCAGGCCTTGCTCATTAGAGCAGGGGGATAATCCACTGGAGGCTGGAAGGGCTTGCCATGGTTTTTTGATAGCAGTGATCGGTGGTGGCAGGACATCAGTAGTGTTCTACTCATTAAGTATGGATGTTACCATGGACGCAAGTACAGTACAGCAAACCATAATTAGGAAACAAAGAAAATGATGCAAGCCAAGTTTCCTCTGCATAAAGGATGTGTTTCAGAA
Source organism: Rattus norvegicus (assembly GCF_021556685.1). Taxonomy (NCBI): domain Eukaryota; kingdom Metazoa; phylum Chordata; class Mammalia; order Rodentia; family Muridae; genus Rattus; species Rattus norvegicus. The sequence goes on along the minus strand of NC_141542.1, from coordinate 124,904,909 downwards.
CTTAGCTCTCTTGTAATTTTCTTACTGGGTTTCCCCTCTTGTTTTAGAGAAAGGAACCCAGCTGAGCTGAAATGAAGCTCAAAGGTCTTCATAGTAGAAGCAGAAAGGTAAGATGCCGATCTGAGTTCACTGATCATTATTTCTATTCATTTGTTTTGATTATCGCTTTTGATCACTTTGTGGTCCCATTTAGAATATCAAGAACAGTTAGAAGATACATGGTTGTCCTCCAGATTAAGCAATGTTACAATCATTTGAGACTCTAGGTAACATATGCTATGGTGGGCATACAAAAACTATAGCCCTTGTCTTAAATACATTGTCTTAATTGGTTATTTCAAAGTTTCCAGCCATTCAGTCATCTGTATGCTGACATATCTCAAAGATCAATTATAATTTGAAGTCATAAGGAGGTTAGGATACAAATGCAAGTGTTTGCATAGTACAATTATTATATATTTTCTGTCATATTTGGAGACACCTATAGGGAAACTTACACATAATTATTTTCACCATTTATGTATGCATCGTGAGAGAAGATGTTCATGGTGCAGTTCCCTGTTAAAAGAAGTCACAACACTAGTAAACAGACTATGTTATCACACAAGGTTGTCAGAAAAGAATCAAGTAGTTAGGTATGGGTATGTGTATGTTATGTGCATCCTGACGATGGGAGGTGATGAGGTAGTTCCTGTAATACTTCCACTCTCTCATTTATCCCCACATCTTGACAGGAAGGTAGAAAAGAAACAAACTATAACATGCATCAGATAAAAGACTTCATGGAATCTATTAGCATAAACCAGAAACTCTCCAGGATAAAATGAGAGAAAAAGAAAATTTCCCCATGAGTCTGTGGCCTCCTGCCTTGGGGTTGGCACAGGTTGTGGGAGTAAGAAGATCCAGAGAGAGGTACAAGGGCAGCTAGAGCAACTTCAGAGCTGGCTGTTGCTTCATACCTAGAATGTGCATTACCAGAAAGTAACAAGTTTGAAGCACACACACTGCTGATGTTTTCTTTGTTGTTTTATCTTTCTACTGTGAGAGGATTCATTTAATAAAACAAATTTTTGAAAGATAAATACAGGCAGTTTTTCCATTCCAGTTTGAGGTTAGAGGATGACCATGCACCTTGCTAGAACTTCTGAACAACACAATCTGCCCAAACCACCCACACAACACAGCTCATGAATGCCTTCTCCTTGGGTGGGGAGCATGTGACAGGAAAGGTGTGTGACAGCATTAAATCCTATCCAGATCTTACCTAAAACCACAGATCATACAAGCACCTCCCATACACAGCTGCCTTTTCTAAACATACTTAAACTCACTTCTTTAATCTTAGCACCCTCAAGGCTGAGGGAGGAGGAGCATGAGTTTGGATCGTATTGGTTTATGTAGTGCAATCTTAGCTACAAGGTTTTTCTTGTTGGTTTTCTTTGAACCCTGTACAAGTTTCAATGGTCGCGATCAAGCAGGGGACATTTGCTCTGCAGCAGGCTTAGTTGTAGTCCCATCTCACCCTCATAAACTTCCCACGAGGCAGCCTGTTAATAAACTTAAGTTTACAGAAGAGAAAATACCTTTAGAGATATTAATAAATAAATTATTAAGGACTGGCAAGATGGCTCAGAGGTTAAAAACACTGGCTGCTCAATTCAATTCTCAGCAACCTCACAGAAGCTCACAACCATCTGTAATGAGATCTGATGCCTTCTTCTGACACAAAAAAAAACACAGCAAAACAATTTAGAGGTTAAATTTTTATAATATAAAATCATAAAAGAATTGTAATTTATTAATAAATAATACTCATCTATAATATATTAGTAAGATAAAACAATTGACAAATTAATAAATTATATGATGCTATAAAGCTAAATTACAGGCCAAATAACACTAAGCGTCTAGCTAGTTGGCATTGTACTTATGTTCTAAATCCCTAAATCGTATCCAATTTTAAGACGCACAGATTAAAAATTTGTGTTTCATAAAAAACACTCATCATATCTTTTTATTTTCTGAAAAGTTCATTTATTTTTTTCTTTGTTTTATTTTATTTTTTTTTAACTTGAGTATTTCTTATTTACATTTCGAGTGTTATTCCCTTTCCCGGTTTACGGGCCAACATCCCCCTAATCCCTCCCCCTCCCCTTCTTTATGGCTGTTCCCCTCCCCATCCTCCCACCATTGCCGCCCTCCCCACAAGAATCACGTTCAATCTTAGCAGGACCCAGGGCTTCCCCTTACACTGATGATCTTACTAGGATATTCATTGCTACCTATGAGGTCAGAGTCCAGGGTCAGTCCATGTATAGTCTTTAGGTAGTGGCTTAGTCCCTGGAAGCTCTGGTTGCTTGGCATTGTTGTACATATGGGGTCTCGAGCCCCTTCAAGCTCTTCCAGTTCTTTCTCTGATTCCTTCAACGGGGGTCCTATTCTCAGTTCAGTGGTTTGCTGCTGGTATTCGCCTCTGTATTTGCTGTATTCTGGCTGTGTCTCTCAGGAGAGATCTACATCCGGTTCCTATCTGCCTGCACTTCTTTGCTTCATCCATCTTGTCTAATTCGGTGGCTGTATGTGTATGGGCCACATGTGGGGCAGGCTCTGAATGGGTGTTCCTTCAGTCTCTGTTTTAATCTTTGCCTCTCTCTTCCCTGCCAAGGGTATTCTTGTTCCCCTTTTAAAGAAGGAGTGAAGCATTCACATTTTGATCATCCGTCTTGAGTTTCATTTGTTCTAGGCATCTAGGGTAATTCAAGCATTTGGGCTAACAGCCACTTATCAATGAGTGCATACCATGTGTGTTTTTCTGTGATTGGGTTAGCTAACTCAGGATGATATTTTCCAGTTCCAACCATTTGCCTACGAATTTCATAAAGTCATTGTTTTTGATAGCTGAGTAATATTCCATTGTGTAGATGTACCACATTTTCTGTATCCATTCCTCTGTTGAAGGGCATCTGGGTTCTTTCCAGCTTCTGGCTATTATAAATAAGGCTGCGATGAACATAGTGGAGCACGTGTCTCTTTTATATGTTGGGGCATCTTGTGGGTATATGCCCAAGAGAGGTATAGCTAGATCCTCAGGTTTTACCAGTCTGCAATCCCACCAACAATGGAGGAGTGTTCCTCTTTCTCCACATCCTCGCCAGCATCTGCTGTCACCTGAGTTTTGATCTTAGCCATTCTCACTGGTTGATGAGCACCTCTTGTCCAGAGGACAGTGCGCCACAGCTCCCCTTCCCAGGGGTGTCTTTACAAGCATGTACTTCCATGCTTGTGTGTGTGCGTGTGTGTGTGTGTGTGTGCGTGTGTGTGCGTGTGTGTGTGTGTGCGTGTGTGTGTGTGTGCGTGTGTGTGTGTGTGTGCGTGTGTGCGTGTGTGTGTGTGTGCGTGTGTGCGTGTGTGTGTGTGTGCGTGTGCGTGTGTGTGTGTGTGTGCGTGTGTGTGTGTGTGCGTGTGTGTGTGTGTGCGTGTGTGATGTATATGTGTGCATGTGGTATGCTTGTGTGTGTGCGTGTGTATGTGTGTGTGTGTGTGTGCGTGTGTGTGTGTGTGTGTGCGTGCATGTGTGATGTATATGTGTGCATGTGGTATGCTTGTGTGTGTGTGTGTGCGTGTGTGTGTGTGTGTGTGCGTGCATGTGTGATGTATATGTGTGCATGTGGTATGCTTGTGTGTGTGTGCGTGTGTGCGCGTGTGTGTGTGTGTGTGCGTGTGTGTGCGTGTGTGTGTGTGTGTGTGCGTGCGTGTGTGATGTATATGTGTGCATGTGGTATGCTTGCGTGTGTGTGTGTGTGCGTGTGTGTGTGTGTGTGTGCGTGTGTGATGTATATGTGTGCATGTGGTATGCTTGTGTGTATGTGTATTTGTGGGGTGGAGTGTGTGTTGTATGTTTTGTGTGTGTGGTATGTGGTTTAGTGTGTTGTAAGTATGTGGTGTGGTATATATGTGTGGTTCTGTGTGGTGTGTATATGGATGGTGTGAGTGAGGTGGAGTATGTGTCGTATGATGTGTGTGTATGTGTATGTGATGTGTGTGTGTGTGTGTGTGTGTGTCTGTGGTATCGTGTGTGTGTGTGAGAGAGAGAGATGTGGAATGGTGTATGTATGTGCATGTGTGTGTGGTATGTGTGTTAGGGTTAAACCTCGGTCCTCATGTTTGTGTGACACTTTATCTCACCAGCCACCTAAAAGTATTTTAGTTATGATGTTATTAAAAGCCTGTTTTCCTGCCTGCTTTAAATTGTGTGGCTAACTCTTACTTGGTTTTTGTAGCTAGTTCTGTTTTCTGTGCTAAATATGCTGTTTCATTTTTGCTGTTATTTGTAGATCCTTGTATTTTTGAAAATTATCAAAGAAGTTGGGCATTTCATCTCAGTCGGTTATGGGAACCATATAAAAAGGCAATGTGCTCATTAAAGTCGGTGAGATGACTTCCTGCTAAGCCCACTTACAAAGCAAAATCATGTTTTGGGTTTTCACTATTAAACCCTCTCAAGATGATTAGCTTTGGGGGCTAGAAAGTTGGTTCAGCGGTTAAGAACGCTGATTGCTCTTCCAGAGGTCCTGAGTTCAATTCCCAGCAACCACACGGTGGCTCACAACCATCTGTAATGGGATCCAAAGCCCTCTTCTGGTGTGGTTGAGGACAGCGACAGTGTGCTCACATAAAGTAAATATTTTTTAAAAATTAAAAGAAATATGATTAGCCTTATGTTTGCCACAGTAGTGGACAGGTGTAAATCCTGTCCACACACATACTCTTTGTACAGGTTGCCAAGCCTCATCTGCTTCTCTTCCATGACTGAGTAGTGTCCCATGAGCCCTGTACCACCAACCAAAAAGATGTAGACACTGTTATAAATAAAATACTTCTCGGACTCCTCAACAGTGACTTAGAGAGGTCTTTTTCCTTTATACTTATAAAGCCTCCGAAACTTCATTATGAGAACAGAAAATAACTGTGACTTTTTTTTGTCCCTGTACAAAATTCAAAACAGTGATGTCAAAGTGGAAAATGAGCTATTTCAAATATTGAGCCTAGAAGCAAAGCTAAATCATTTTAAAACGTGAATCCAAATAAACGGATGCCATTGTTCAGGGAGAACGAGATGAGGGTGCTGTGGCCTCATACGTGTTACAGGAAGGAGTACTTGCGGAGAAAGGGAGAAAGGAAAAGCAATCATCAAAAGGAGATTAAAGAATGCAGATCAGTTCCCCACATCCCTAAGAAGTCGACCGAATGGGATTTCTTTTAAAGGAAGTGATCGTCAGTGTCAAACGCTGCATAAAATCAAGGGGAATAATGACCCAGTGGGGTCCACAGGAAGTAAACAGTAGAAAGATTGTTTCTAATGTTCAAGTGCACCATGAGATCCCAGAAGATAAAAATAAGCGTAAACCGCTTTTCTTTACTGACAGAAATGGAAATGAAAAAGCAGAATTAGTAACCGTTCAAGAAGTTTGATAGTGCCTAGGGAACAAAGGGTGCAGAGGGTTTGTCCAGGAAGGTTGTGTTTGTTATCATTAGAGATACTGGTTAGAAGCTGCTACAGAGAAGCCACAGCCTGGGATCCTTACAGCCACACTCGGAAGGTTAGGCTTTGACTGGCCGCATTTACTCTGCCACAATAACAAAGTGATGTTTTCTGCTCCTTTACCAAACCTAGTCATCTGGGAGCGTCGGCACATGCTGACAACTGACATTTTGAGAAAACAGGAATATTTTGCATCTCATTTTCTCCTGGGTAATATTATTGCCCAAATTAGAAGACCCAGCTATGCTCTACGCTAAACACAGGAACTGTAGATAAGGTTCCCTGTTGATTTGTGCTCATTGGCTACGAGGCTTTTCTGTGAGTAGGAGACAAACATTTGGCTATGGCTGGCCATCACCATTAGCACAGGAAAATGAGAACGGGCAAGACTCCTGAGGGTAGGCTGGCTGGATGATATTGCTCCTTTCTCTGGTGGTATCCATGTGCGATGCATAAAATCGCGAAGTGAGACCCGCAGTGGTATTCATCCCGCGCATCTCTAAAGTGGTTATCTCAGGGCAGCAAAGCATGGCACTTTTGAATCTGGAACTGGATCATGACAGCTTCTGCTTTGTTTATCTTACATGCAGTGCCTCGAGCCTACCCACAAACCCTCATTTTCATTCCTCTAATAACTCATAAGCTAGATGCAGGCTTTGAAATTACTTTTAGACAATAACGTCCTTTTTTAAGTTTTAAGTGCAACATATGCTCATTATAGTGATTTTATGGTAACTAAATATTGAGACAAAAAATTAAAATGTCACTCATTTAAAATACTTATAGACAAATGTTAATCCTATTAGAATGCAAGCATGCTCTAGGCTTCACTTTGCATATAAAAATTATTTCTCAACTGACTCTTATAAACAGTTGATCCAAATATATTACTCTACCTTTAAAATGACATTATTTTACCTATTTTCTCTGTAATTACAATATACAGTAACAAGTATATAATAGCATATATGTTGAATATCATGTTCAATAACAAGTATTTACAAATAAAATATTCAGTAATAGAAGCAATATAGTTTAAGTACTCTTCTTGGAGAGACCCGAGCCTGTTATAAATAAAATACTGATTGAAATCTTCGTATCTCTGGTGTTTTGTTTTCCCCAGACAGGGTAGACACAGCTATATTAAGGCAACATTAAATATTAGATGTCATTACAGAATTAACTCGTCAGGGCCTCGCCATTTAAATTCCTACCATCAGTCCAAGAAGCCAGCACCTCAGTGGCTCACTTTAACATCTCTGTATTTTTAAAATCTTTGCTAACTGGACACTCTCTTTCAAACGACTACAACAAGCTACTGTTTAATGTTAATATCATAAGATTTGGGCTCTGATGCATTGGTTATATCCCAACATCATAGTTTATCTTTAGCCAGAAACCTAACCTCAGTCTTTTCTATAATAGAAGTCCAAGCCCAACACATGTGCTCACTAAGCTTCCCGCCTTCCTCTAGGAGCATGTTAAATATTAATTCACCAATTCCACCGCATCTCTTAGAAAGGCGTTTTTAATATCCGCCAATTTGTCCTGCTAGCTCCTGCCCCTTGCTGCCTGCAGGACTCATGGATGGTGGCTGTCATTGCATCTCCTCTGCTCCCAATACTGTTCTACAAGTGTGGTTTTATTTTTCTGTGAACTGACCATGAGTTCTGCTCCTTATCCAATCATTTATTATTTTTTAAGTTTCTTTCATACTACAATACCCATGGGGTTGTTTTTTTGTTCTAGCAATATCACATAATCATTTGTATCACATATGCATAAGCTCCTACTCCCTGGGAACTTAAGCTAATAAAGCTATGATGCTTTTGGTTTCTCACAAAAGCTTGAGTGATTACACAAAGAAAGGTGAGAGCAGCGAGGGAGTGGAAAGTGAACTTCACTTGGTGCCTTGCTTCATTATAAGAGGTAAGATTTATACCTAGTGTGGGATGGGGAAGGAGAAGCAGCTCTAAGCAGTGGGGGACAACAAGAATGACAGGCAACTACTCTGCTCTCTGTAAACAAGCTACAGTTTGTCTTCGTTAGGAAAATCTGGGCTGCTAAGCATAAGGCATACACCTTCCAAGATGGTAAGTGCTAGCTAGGTTTTAGCTCCCCTTGAGCGAGAAGTTAGCTTAGCATCAAAAGAAGAGGATAGAAAGGACAGTCCAAGAGAAGACATATGAAGAGTAGGGTCAGAGAGCTTATAGTACCTATGATAACAATTTTTGCAAAAAGTATTCGGATACACAAGGTTCTATACACAGTGACAAGTACTGTGGAAATAAAGTTTACGTGATGCAGCTCTTGTCCCTTAGGAGAATAATCATACCTGGCTGCATTAGTCTGTTTTCTGCTATTGTAACAAAACGCTTGTGTCATAGAAAATATTCAATCTCAATCGGGGTTTCCACCCCGCCTTTGATCATTCAGTTCCCAGATAAAAGACCAACCACTTTCATAATTATAATAAGCCTTAATCAGTAGTACAGCTGGGCAGATATCTGCCCACTAAGCTATTAGAATCTATTTCCCAATCAGAGCTGCTCTTAACTTCAATTAGCAAGCACTTATGGCCATGTTTTAATGATTCACCTAGCCCATAGATGGTGTCTTCCTTCTCTTCACTCTTTCCTTTATGGTTCTCCTCAGAACCCAAGCCTGGGAACCCCAAGCCCTGCCTATCTCAATTCTTCCCAGCTATTGGCTGTAGGTATCTCTATTCACCAATCAGGGATAACCTGGGGGCAAGGTTGCATAATGCCATTTGCACTACATGCAGATTCTCTTATTCTTGGGGGCAACCAGGCCTTAGGGGTGCAATGTGCAGCATTGCAATACGTATCAGAAGGCCAACCCTCAACATACCTGAAGTTGACTAATTTGTCATTAAAGGAGTTTATTTAGATCATACTAGAAACTAAGAGTTTAGAGTGGCCTTTCTAATATGGTTTCCGTTAAGACTCTTTAGTCAGGTTACATGACCACAGATGCCATGGTAGGAGTACATCCAAGCAAAAGAGATCTCATGGTAAAACAGGAAGCTAGAGAGGAGTAGGAATAGGCAAGATCTGTTCTTTCTATAACAGCCCTTTAGCAGAATTAATTTAGTCTGTTTTGCCACTGAAGATGTCACTCCTGTGTCTAGCAGCTCTTCCTGCACTCATCGTGGAAAATTTTGCCACCCCAGTACTGTCACACTGAGGAAAGTTTCCAGGAGAATAATCCTGTGTGGGACACATTCATGTATACCTAAACAGTAGCATTCATCTGGTGTAATCCATGTAAAAGTCAACATTTTAACTAATTAGGCTGTATGACAATGTGAATAATTATTTTATTTTGTCAGACTCAAAAAAGAATTCTCAGACTTTGTGGGAATGACTAACTTTCTCCTCAGAAAGTTAGCTACTAGCAGAACAGAAGTAGTTTGGTGGCATCGTTGAAAATGAGGACCACAAAAAGGCAAAAATCAGAGACTGAAAGAATAGCCAACCAGTGGCCTGCACAACTTGGGATCCATCCCAAGTACTGATGTTGCGCTTGCAGACAGGAGCCTGGCATGGCTGTCCTCTGAGAGGCTTTACTAGCAGCTGACTGAGACGGATGCAGATACTTACAGCCAACCATTGGACTGAGGTCAGGGACCCCTATGGAAGAGTTAGGGGAAGGACTGAAGGAACTAAAGTGGGTAGCAACCCCATAGGAAGAACAACAGTATCAGCTAACCTGGATCCCTGAGAGCTCCCACAGACCAAGCCACCAACCCAAGAGCATATATGAGTTTGTCTGAGGTCCTTGGCACATATAGCAGAGGACTGCCTTGATGGGGTTCAGTGGGAGAGGATGTGTCTAATCCTGCAGAAACTTGATGCCCCAGGGCAGGGGGATGCTGGTGGTGGTGGTGGCACACCTTGTCAGAGGTAAAGAGATGGGGAAACAGGGTGAAGGACTCTGGGAGGGGGAACCTGGAAGTGGACAACATTTGGAATGTAAATAAATAAAACAATTTTTTAAAGAAAAAGCAAATAGAAACATGACATGTGTGTGTCCTGTTACTGAGTGACAGTGTCGCCACAGACATGCTAGCTCAAATAAAACATTGCACATGTCTGGACTCATAGTTTGGGTGAGACAGGAGTTGGAGTGGCTCACTTAAATTCTCTGCTTCAGGGGTTCTGTCTTAGAGACCCTCATGATCTAGAACTCACAAGAAACGTAACCCAGGAAAGACGTACTTTCAAGCTTACCCAGGCTGGGGCAGAGGCAATCAGATTCCTCATGATCAGAGAGACATTCTCAGTTCTTGTCATGGTTATTCCCACAGACATCTTACGATGTGAGCTTGGATACTTGCTTTATAGCTGCAATGTTCACCTGTATATATGAGGACGTTTGTGAGATGGACAGGAGGTAGCCACATGAGACAAACGATTAAAGAAATGTAACTTTCAAATATAAAGTGATTGCCCTGAAGGACATTGTTATATTTTATGTCCTCATATAAGACACACAGTAATAAAGTATAGTAATATATTCTGATTTGTGCTTTAGATCCTTTACTCCAATAGAAGGGTGAATCCCTTTTTTTAATTAATTATTTTATTGATTTATATTCCAGCTGTTTCCCCTCCTCCTGGTCATCCTTCCACAGTTCCTGATGCTGCCCCCCCTCCAACCAGAGGGCTCCCCCCACTACCCACCTACACCTACACACACACACACACACACACACACACACACACACACACACACACACACCCTGGGGCCTCAAGTCTCTTGAGGGTTAGGTGCATCTCCTCCTGGTAGGGGGAGGGGAAGGGGAAAGGAAGACAGGAGAAGGATGAATTCCATAGCCATAAAGTTAGTTAGAAAAACATTCAAGTATAGATAGAAACAAAATGAGTCAACTCCTTTAATAGTGTTAAGATCATTGAGAATAAAGAGACACTGTTGACCTACAGAACGACAAGTTGATGTTTATAAGCTGAGATTCACAATTTCCTGTTGTTGTTTTTATGTGAGCCTTCTTCAAAAATCGGCTAAAAAAATTGCTGATTTTGCAATAGGAAAAAGTTAAAAGCAACACGTCCAAAGGTCTAAACGTTGTGAAAATATTTCCCTGGATTTTCTCAAATTAAGGAGCATGATCATTAAAATATAATTAGGATGTTTACATATCCTGTAGAGGCACGCTTTGCTTCCTGCTGACCAGACTTCCCATCGAGATCGGCTCTAATGGCTGTGGATGAAAAGTGAACACCAACATCAAAGAGCCAAGCAGGCATCCAGGACTTGAGGGGTTAAAATCCTACAAGCAGCAGCTTTTAATCTCACCATCTAACAAATCACAGGGAGAGGGCAGAGCTGAGTACTGATCCCACACTGTTGTCTTGACTGAAATTGAAGTTAAGGGCCTAACAAGAAACTCTCCATATTCTCCTCTAAACCCCATCCTCATTCTTATGCTCAGCTTCAAACTGGAGCAGTCCACCTGGAAAGAGCACTTCCCTCTCTCTCTCTGTCCCATCTCCAACTGATCACACAGTTCTTCTCCACCACACTTCCTCCTCACTCATCCCTTTGTCTGAGCCCCAAACTCCACCAGGAATTACTGGGACCCCTCCCACCAAGCTTGCCAGAGAAGCAGGTACTTGGTTAACTTCAGATCTTCACTCTCCCTCTTTACTTCCAAGTCCAATCCCCCAGTCTCATTCCTACCTCAGAAGCAGAATACCTGCTGTGGTCTCCTCTTACTCTTGGTCCTCATTCCCAGGAGAACAAGCAGATCCGTGTGGAACACCTATTTCCCTTCTTCCCTTCTATGGACCCTCTCGACTCTTTAATCACATATCCAATTCCTAGAAACATGTTGCATACAGAAATCCCAGAGGCCACAAGGATCCCAGAAGCCTCCCCTACCAGGCAACACACAGCAGCTATCATACCATTCCCTCCTAAGAACCAGACAGAGCATCAGAAACGAAGGAACAAAACACCCAAAACGACAAGATCATATATCAGAACCTAGAATTAGAATCATCTCAGACCTGCTGCCTAGACAATGGTGGGAAACCATAATCAATAGCAGCCAAGACAGTGTGCACACATTATATCCCAGCATCCCCACTACAGTAGGCCTTGAGGAACACAACATTGTAAAAGCACAAGACTCACAGACCTTAAGAAAGTCTTTTTGAATGTGATAAAGGTCCTTTACGAGGAAACACGTAAATAAATCCCTCAAAGAAATTTATGAAAAAACACGCAAAAAAGTTGGAAGGAAATGAGTAAAACAGTTAAATACCTGAAAGTGGAAATAATATCAATAAAATCCAACGCCAATTCATGACAAATAGAGTTCCATGGGAATCTCCGAACAATCTGAGCCATTGCAAAACACTACTCTAGATAGTGTTTCACAAACTGATGGCAAGGCTTTATTGCTGAAAACAATACCTACACAACTTATTGAACAAAGAGAAGTTGTGATGGTTCCCACCTAGTCTTCAACCACACTGGCTAGTGTTCTTGGTACTGGAAGGTAGTTGGATGTCATCAAATGAAAAACAAAACACCAACCCATACTTGGACCCTTTGATCTACAGTGGTGAACTGCCTGTAAGACATGTTAAGGCAATGAATAGTAGAAGAAAGGTTGTGGCAGTAACTAACACATATTTGATTGGACTTAAGGTTGACTCCACAAGATAGAACATATACTTGACTCCGCTTGGATAACCAAAAACCTGAGCCTAGATAGGCCAGGGATCTAGGGGAAAATGAAATGCTGCTCTTCTGAAGAAGAAATGTTGCCATAAATGACTGCTAATGACATTTTGATATACTCACAGATAAATGTCTTCCCCAGCCATCATCAGAAAAGCTTCCTCCTGAAGCAGATGGGAAAAAATACTACAGCCAAATTATGTGCAGAGAGTATGAGACCTTCAAACACCCAGTCTCAGATGTGATGTCTCTAGTAAATCCTTTACCTCTGGACTCTGGGAACCCGACAACAGATGGGAAAGAGGGCAAGATCCAGAAGGGATGAAGGGCACCAAGAAAAAACAAGATCTTCTAAAACAGCAGGCCCAGTGCTCACAGGAACTCCTAGAGGCTGAGGCAATAGACAAAGAACCTGCACTGATGTGCACCAGACAGGGTCCTGAGGCTGAAGAGAGAAATGGACACATACTCCTATCCTGGTCCAGAAACAATCTCTAATTGAAAACCACTTATGAATAGGAAAGTCACTTTCTCCAAGGGAGTCTCAGTGGGGAAACAAACTACTCTTAAGGGTAGACCTTGTCCAGCATTAGAGGGCCAACAGGAAACAAATACAGTGGTATCTTTGGAGGTTCTTTGTCTCATAATGTAATATTAGAGCCTTTTAATTTTATTTTTACTTTATATCTATCTATCTATCATCTATCTATCTATCTATCTATCTATCTATCTATCTATCTATCTATCATCTAGATTGTGTTCTTATAGGATTCCTGAATGTGTGAACAAGTGTGTCTGTGTATACATCTGTTTCATGTGTCTCTTCTTGAGCTTTTCCTTTTGCTTCTTTTGTCCTATTCTAACTTGTTTTTAAATTTTATTTTATCATTATCATTCCTTAGAAGCCTATTTGTTTTCTAATGAGAGACAGAAATGGTATGGATCTAGATGAGAGTGGTGGTAGGGTGGAATAAAGAGAAGCAAAGAGATGGGAACGCATGATCAGTCTACATTGTATGAAAAAAGATCTATTTTTATTGATAGAAAACGAAAGGAGAATTTTTTCCTGTCAGAATCTTTGCCACTCCAGTAATTGAACTGAATTACAACTAATACAGATTTCTTCAAAGCTTCAAGCATACTATAACATCAATGTAATCTCTGTGTGAATGTAATCCTTCCCCACATAAATGCTTGACAGAACTAAAAGCAAAATCATTACAGTTGTATATCATATCATCCAGAGCCTAAAATCATCTTTATAGTTGTATTAACTTAAAAATGTCAAGTATTCAATGAAACATTACTAGAAATATCAATAAATAAGCCATGTGAGCCAAGAGAGGAAAAGAAAATGGGGTTCAGGAAAGGGAAAAAGGAAGAATGAGAAGGAGATGTGTAAGTTTAGGTAAAACCATAGGAGTTTCAGACCACAGGATCATTAAACAGGAGATTTTTAAGTCAGAAGACTGGGCAAATACGTAACAAACAAACAAACAAACAACAACAACAAAACCTATAGAAAGACCAAGTGGAAGTTATAGCATTCATAATATAAAACTATGAACCAAAGAAGTGCAGGCCGACAGGAGCCGGATGTAGATCTCTCCTGAAAGACACAGCCAGAATACAGCAAATACATAGGCGAATGCCATCATTAAACCACTGAACTGAGAACGGGATCCCCGTTGAAGGAATCAGAGAAAGGTCTGGAAGAGCTTGAAGGGGCTCGAGACCCCAAAAGTACAACAATGCCAAGCAACCAGAGCTTCCAGGGACTAAGCCACTACCTAAAGACTATACATGGACTGACCCTGGACTCTGACCTCATAGGTAGCAATGAATATCCTAGTAAGAGCACCAGTGGAAGGGGAAGCCCTGGGTCCTGCCAAGACTGAACACCTAGTGAATGTGATTGTTCGGGGGAGGATAGTAATGGGGGGAGGATGGGGAGGGGAACACCCATATAGAAGGGGAGGGGGAGGGGTTAGGGGGATGTTGGCCCAGAAACTGGGAAGGGGAATAACAATCGAAATGTAAATAAGAAATACTCAAGTTAATAAAGATAAAAAAAGAAAGAAAAAAAATCATCCAAGTATATAAAATATAGTTGAAAAAAGAATTAATAGAAAGGAAACTAGATCAGAATAGCATACCTGAACAGAACTATGAAAAGGAAAAGGGCATGTAAACCATTTATGAGACTTATAGCTCTAATGCCCAGTGGTTGGGTTTCACAAGGGAGAGGAGAGACTATGACAAGACCACATGATCAGACATGTGAGAGCAGTTCCCTAGTTGATAAAATATCACCTGAAAGTCAGAAAATTGAGTGTATCCCAAGCATAGTAAACCAAAGAAAATCACAAGAAAGTTTATGCAAGTAACACAGTAGGAACCCAAATCCTAGGAAAGTTCTTAAAGACAAGATGATTGAATGAAGTCACCCTGATTTGCAGACCTCTGAATGAGTCTAAAGGATGACCTCTCAAACAAAATAAAAGAGGACAATAATTAAATTACATTTTCAAATGCTAAAAGTATACAGTGTGCTGACTTAAGAACTTAAATTTGACCTGGGAAAATTATCAAAATGGGAGTCAGGGTAGAGTCAGTTCAAACAAAGGAAGAGCCAAATAACTTTTCATTAGCCTGTTCTTGTAGAAGAAAACAACATAGAATAATGAAGGAGTGAGAGAAAACCCCAGGTGGATGTATGAAAGAGGAAACACGAGTGTAAATGGGACCAGCAATGCAAAGACATGGGGGAGGAGGTTAAAACCTGCAAAACTGAGCAAACTTATCAAATACAGGTAAGGAAGGGGATGGTCAGAAAGATGGTCATTCCCCAAGGTAGTTTCCAAACAGCCACTGCACAGGACAAACTGAGAAACCGCATGAGCTGACTGGGACTGGTGTTTATTCACATTACCTACACTGGCAAACACAATAATATAAAACAGTTAAAAACAGTTGGTGTACAGCAATATTTACGCTGGTCCAGTGACTCCTATCTGCAAGCCATGCCCCCAGGAGGTGCCGAAGAAAGACAGTTGGATATTCATTAGTCTGGCCTGTGCAGACATAGACTGTTTCAAAAGCCAAAGCCAAAAGCAAACACTGGCACCGTCTCTACACCATGAGTATTAGTTTATCTGCACCGTCTATACACCATGAGTATGCAGTTTATCTGCACCGTCTATACACCATGAGTATGTAGTTTATCTGCACCGTCTATACACCATGAGTATGTAGTTTATCTGCACCGTCTATACACCATGAATATGTAGTTTATATATCTCCCTTGAAATAGAATCTCCACTGAAAATACCCTATGAATTCTGTATCTAAACGGTTATGAATATGTGACATAAGAGAAGCAAAGCGATATGACAATTGCTTTTAATTTAAACCTCAGACTTATTCCATTGTTCAAAAAAGAAACCCATTTGTTTTCTGGAAGTCCCTCTTTTTCAAATATGTTGTAAATAAGACATAAAATAGCACCAATTCTTCCCGGGATATTTATCACCCAGGTCACTTCAAGGTCAACTTTCCAACAAGCAACTTGAGTAATTGTTATAGGACTAACAATTTGTATTAGTTAAAGCTATGAAAAGAAAGTAACATTTAAAACATATGCAAAATAATTTTTACATCTGTAGACTTTATATAGATAACCACACAGAAGCTCTAGTTGTGCATAATTTTTACAATAAAAGCATCATCCTGCATTAGCTTCCTCTAACACAATGAGTTTACTACAGTTAATGTCACTGTTTCATATACCAATGACGGGGAACTGTCAGATTTGGGGTCCTTGTCCAAGGACTCAGTACACTGAGCTCTAATAGCTTGTCTTCAGAATCCGAGTTCTTTCCTACAATGTACGACTGAGTTTCAGGAGTGAGCCCATTTGTATTTTTATACATATGAAACAAATTTGAAATTATATATGAAATTATCACACATTGTTAATGTTTTCTAAAGAGATAACCAATGCCTTGGGTACCTTAGTAAGCAAACAAGACTATATAGTACAGGGATCGAGAGAAGGATCAGGAGCTATGGGCACTTGCTAGTCTTGCGGGACCAGGGTTTAGTTCACAACACCTACATAGAGCTTGTGACTGTCTCGAACTCCGGTTTCTGGGGATCTGATGCCTTCTTCTGGCTTTGTACGTAACAGGCATGGGCATAGGGTACATATATAAATGCAGGCAAACACACACATAATTCAAACGTAAATAAATCTTTAAAAGAAAAAATATGGTAGAGAATAAGTCAGCCGACTGAACAAGATACAAGTGTGTATTAAATTGAGCAAAAATCAAAAGAAATACAAAACAGCTGCATGTCAGAAATTTCTTCCTTTAAGACAAGAGTGTAGGTAGATAATGAATTCTTATTGTGTTTGAATAGGTGTATGAGAACTACCATGAGGTTTGTGATTGATTGTGTTTCTTGATTTTTCTTTCTTATTTATTTATTTATTTATTTATTTATTTATTTATTTATTTATACCCTGTAGCTGTTTTCAGACACACCAGAAGAGGGCATTGGATCCAATTACAGATGGTTGTGAGCCGCCATGTGGTTGTTGGGCATTGAACTCAGGACTTCTGAAAGAGCAGTCGGTGCTCTTAACCGCTGAGCCATTTCTTAGCCCCATTCTCTCTCTTTTTTTTTAATAGAGAGAAAAAGATCATACTTGGTGAGTAGGGAAAATCTGAGTGGAATTGGAGGAGGTAATATTATGATCAACCCATACTGTATGCAAAAAGTATTTTTAGAATACATAAACTATGGCCACAGGGGTCTGTTAAATCTGATACCCATTCTTAGAATGGGAGCATTCTAAGATCCCCATTGTTACTGCATCCTCTATGCCCTTGTCCTGCCTGCACCTGTCCTGCTGATGTGAACCAAGTACTAACACTCCCACAGCTCTCACAAATGTTCTCTGTCTTCTCCCTGTAATGCCCTTGGTTACCTCACTCCATTTTCTTTTTTTATTATTTTATGTCTAAAGATGCTTTGCCTGCCTATAAATCTATGCACTGCATTCATTCAGTGCCTACAGAGGCAAAAAAAAATGGGTAGTGGATCCTCTAGAACTAGAGTTACTGATTATTATGAGCCCCCATGCAGGTATATGGACTAGAAGTTAGGATTCTCTGGAGAAGCTTCCAGTGTTAACCCCTACGATTCTTCTCTAGCCCCTCCACTGCTCTTTGTGTTACCCATGTCTCAGCTGCATTCATAGCTCAGGTCTTCAAACATGTGGAATCCACTATTGGAGATTTACCTCAGCCTTGGCCTAACCACGGCTGTAGATTCATAACTGTTTATAAACTTCAAATGCTTGTCTTATTGTTTTCTGTAAAACTCTACAAAGTTAGAAATTTTGAAGTCTGTTTTGTTCAACCACTTGGTTCCTTGTAGCTGACATGGAGTTAGGTATTCAATATCCGTATTCTAGAAATATGCTGGAAGAAAGAAATAATGAGGTCATGAATGATTAAATACATAGTGACAAATGTAGTCATTGACCTCACATTTTTTTTAGGGTCAACACTCATTCTTTGATGTGACACCTGCAAGGGAAGATATTTCTGCTGTTCATCACCCCTTAGGGTATTACTAATGTTTTCTCTTACTGACAATGAAACAAAGTTGAACAGAGTTTGTTGTCTTTCCTCTTTCTGTTCAGAATAAGGAACGATGGGGATGACAACAATATAACTTAAATGTTGAGAACAGAGACTGAAGTAACACCCATTCAGAGCCTGCCCCACATGTGACCCATACATATACAGCCACCCAATTAGACAAGATGGATGAAACAAAGAAGTGCAGACCGACAGGAGCCTGATGTAGATCGCTCCTGAGAGACACAGCCAGAATACAGCAAATACAGAGGCGAATGCCAGCAGCAAACCACTGAACTGAGACTAGAACCCCCGTTGAAGGAATCAGAGAAAGAACTGGAAGAGCTTGAAGGGGCTCGAGACCCCATATGTACAACAATGCCAAGCAACCAGAGCTTCCAGGGACTAAGCCACTACCTAAAGACTATACATGGACTGACCCTGGACTCTAACCTCGTAGGTAGCAATGAATATCCTAGTAAGAGCACCAGTGGAAGGGGAAGCCCTGGGTCCTGCTAAGACTGAACCCCCAGTGAACTAGACTGTGGGGGGGGAGGGCGGCAATGGGGGGAGGGTTGGGAGGGGAATACCCATAAGGAAGGGGAGGGGGGAAAGGGGAGGGGGATTTTTGCCCGGAAACCGGGAAAGGGAATAACACTCGAAATGTATATAAGAAATACTCAAGTTAATAAAAAATAAAATAAAATAAAAAAAATGTTGAGAAGCAAGAAGGAGCAGTCTAACAGCTATTCTTTTGACTTGATAGGCATTCAACCAATGGCCTAATGTTTCCTAGTGAAACACCATGCAGTGCACACAAACACAGCACTCTATTAAACACTTAGTAAAAAAAAAGGGTTGGTATAATTTATGGATATGAATTGATTCTACTTTAGAAGTTATGAGATATTCTACATGTCTTAAAACATAAAACACAATGGAGACAGACAGCGTCTTTCAGGCATTAAAGCATTTTCAGAAGCACTTGTAGTATTTTAGGAACTTAGCCTTCTTGTCTGAACAATTGTTAATATTATAAAAAAGAAATGTGAGCAAACCATGGTACTTTCCATAATGACTCATAATGACATCTGTTGAATGAGCTAATTAAGCATTTAACAACTCTATCTTCCATATGTCTTAAAATGTTTTGTCCTTGTATTCAATATTGATGTAGGCACTGTTTGGGCTATTGCATGGCAATGAAATTCAGATAATGTACATTTTTTATGGCTTAATCTTAAATATTTGAGCAAGTTTCTATAGTACAGAACTTTGCAAAGCAAGTATAAAATGCTAGAATGTTGAATTGTACTCAGCCCATCCTTTGATGATTTAATCTTCACAAAGCACAAAGAAGCAACCAACGTTATGATCCAAGTTCAAGTCAATGTCACTTGGCTTGGGTTCTTAAAAGTGACAGACACTGGAGAGATGGCTCAGCAGTTAAGAGCACTGACTGTTCTTCGAGAGGAACAATTCCCAGCAACCATATGCTGGCTCGCAACCATCTGTAATGTGATCAAATGCCCTCTTCTGGTGTGTTTGAAGACAGCTACAGTGTACTTATATGAATAAAATAAACACATGATTATTTAAAAAAACATGACAGACACTAAAAAGGCCCATTGCAGAAATGTCAGAGTGTCTTAGGTTTTGCAGAGGGGTAATGGCATTATGGTATGGACCTTAGGTTGGGCAGAGTCTTAGAGGGGTTTCATTAATTAGAAATCCATGTTAAGGTTGCCGAGAATGTCCCACAAGAAATTCTAGTAAGACGGACACAGCTAGCTACTTGAGAAACCTTATGGATACACAGCAAAGACTTCGGTTCGTGCCAAAGTTTTATCAGTAAAGAATGGACATGTTCTTTAGTAACAAGCAATTGATGAAAGTTTCCCAGATCAAAATTGTACTTAGCATACAGAAGAATATAAATTAAAGTAAATGAATGGACAGACAAGAGTGGCAAAGTTGTAGATCACATCGAAGAGATAAACCCTGAGAGGTGGCCCCAGCATCGATAACCACAGGATATCCAGTTAAATTAGTGCACAACATGAGCAAACCCAGATTTTGCAAGAGAGTGGAATGACATATTTAAAGTGCTAAGGGAGAACTATATACACAGATAAGCTGCTACTCATGGGTAAAGGAATAATACAAAATTTGCTTGCTTGCTTGCTTCGTTCCTTCCTTTGTTTCTTCCTTCCTTTGCTCCTTCCTTCCAAAATGCTGCTCTCTCTCCTGGTCCCACCCTCACAGAGTCTCTCCCCCATCCCATCCATTTCTCTTCTGAGAGGTTGGGGTCCCCCCTGGGTATTTCCTTACCCTGGCACATCAAGTCTTTGCCTCTCCCCCTAAGGCCAGACAAGGTAGCCAAGGAGACTGAGCTACGTGTCTACTACATATGAGCTGAGGGCCTCATTGCAAACCTCATTGTATGCTCTTTGGTTTGTAGCTCAGTCTGTGAGAACTTCCAGGGGTTCAAGTGAATTGACTCTGTTGGTTTTCCTGTGGAGTTCCTATCCCCTATAGGGCCTTCAATTCTTCCCACGACTCTTCCATAAGTGTTCCCAAACTTCATCCAATGTTTGTTTGGCTATGGGTCTCTGCACCTGGTTCAACCTACTGCTAGGTAAGGCCTCTCTCAGAGGACAGTTATGCTAGGCTTCTGTCTGCAAGCACAACAGAGTATCAGTAATAGTGCCAAGGATTGGTGCTTGCCCATGGGATGGGTTTTGAGTTGGTTTAGATAGGACCAATTTTTCGTGGAAAGTTTTGTGGATAGGTTGGTGTCCTTATCACTCTGCCTACCACTACCAAAAGAATTTATCACCCATACAGACTCTCATTGAAATATTAAATGTATACTGCAGGAGAGGTATACTGATCTGTTCAGAAGAAATCTGAACAAAGAAAGAGTCAACAGAGATGTCTGGCAGAGGGGGAGGGATAAAGAAACAAATACTAGTTCCATAGCTGACTAAAAATCAAGAAATTTCATTAAATATTAACTATAAACCTCAGGGGGAAAAGCACATTAAAATAAGCATTAGACATTATTTGCTTAAACCAAATCTGTACAAACAACAAAAGCAGAAAAAGTAGGTTTTATTTAGATACTGTGTGTATTTGCAATGCTATTGATTTAAGAATGAGGCGAAGATGGGGAGTGGCTAGAACATCCTGGAAAGGATGAAGGGAGGAAAGGTAAGAAAGAAAGTGAAGTAATTCTATTTTAATTAAAAATATATTAAAATAAAATGATAAGTTGGAATCGGATCCTTTCAAAGTTCCAAGATGTTTTCCAAGTTTGAGTCATGAAGCAAACTGTTTGAAAAAATATAACTAAGGATAGATGCACCAAATAATATTTATTTTTAATGCCAAAGAGAGGTCAATGGAGTTAATTATGTTCAGGAATATAAGAACACGACTGTAGCCGAGCATATCACACATCTGCCTTTTGGCCTGAGTCGGGTATGGAGTCTGTTATTATTTTATAGTAGCCAATATCAAAAAAGACACTTGATATAAAAATAGAAGGTCACAAATGAAGCAACGAAATGATTAAAGTGAAGCCAGCTATTTCAAATATCGCAACTATGAAATGTGTATCAAAATGTGATTCGGATGTTGAAAATTTTCCTCTGTAGTGCTTCAGATAGAAGCGCCGAACGCAAAAAAAAAAAAAAAAAAAAAAAAAAAAATCACAGAAAACTGAAAATCCGAAAAAAGAAAACACAGCACCTATTGGAATTATCATGGAGAAAAAATAATACTTTTGTAATTTTAACTTGAATTTAAAACTAAGACAGGAAAAAAGTGATAAATTCAATCATATACGTTTTTCTACATCAAAAATGCCATGATGTTTAATAACAAGCGTAAATCCAAGAAAAATAATTGCAATGTGTGTCATAGAAGGGTATTAAGAAAGCATATTTACCTTAGGGAAACACACCACACAGACTCTGGCACAAGGATTTTTATAGCGCATAGTTCTCCCTAGAAGTGAAAATTCAAGCTTCAAAGCCACCCAAAAACGGAAGGGTGATTATACACCAATACCACAAAAAATATGTCATAGCTTAATTTGATATTTCAATCCCCTTGCATATTTCCACATCTACCCACATATTTATATGGATTTTATATCTATACTTATTATACAATTCTGGACTCTGTTTGAATTGTGCCATTCTCTTCCAACCTGTCTTTTATCCTTGCCAATTAGTTCTGACAGACTCATCCATATGGCTTCACGAAAATCAAATTTATTCATTTCTGTTGGTCTTAAATATCGTGTTAGAGTCTGGTAATAATGAATCTTCATTTTCCTAGAACTTGGCCACAAATGACTTGCAAATAAACCCGGAAATGGCGAATCTTCTTTCTCATTTCGTTTTTCTATCGCCATCTCTCTTCGAATGAAGATGAAGGCAGTTTTCATCGTCTCTGCGGGCCTCTAGAAACTTACTCTAGCGTTATTAGGCAGATACGCTTCCGGACGTGTGAATGGAGTCACTATCAGCGGGCAACTGCTTTCTCCTGAGTCATTGTTCCAGTGTGGGTCCTCAAGTGTGAAGTGAAAATTCCCTCAGCTATGATAAACTCTCATCTAGTCTCTTTGCTGCTGGCTCTGACATTGGTCTTGCACATCACAAACTCAAGCGGCTGTTAAGATGGGTAACAGGGAGGCTGCTGCAGGTATATATCATTGATTCAAAGGCATCGGGAGTCTCTGAGAGAAAACTAAAGGGAGATACTTAATTGCAAGCGCAGAATTCAGTGGAATAATGTTTTTGAAAGTTAATGCTGCAAATTCTATTATTGATCCTTGAGTAGTGTTTAATAGCCTCTATTGCCATTTAAGGAAACTTTCCTTTATACCTTTATCAATTAATTACCTACTTTATGGAATTACTTGATCAAAGGCAAATAATTGTCTAGTCATATGACTTCTAAGGAATCTTTTGATTTCAGTATGGAATGGCTGATAGTCCTAAAGGAGATTTGGGGTTCTCATTTTTAATCATGGGAAGGGGGGTTAATTTCTAAAAATACGGAAAGAGGACCCATTCATTCCCTACATAGCTTTTCTTGCATCAACCAATCACAATCACTGTCTGCTGATATGTTAATTACATCTGTCATCACTGAGATCTCTGTACACTGTTTTTGTTCCCATTCCCTGTAGTCAATGTTGGAATAATTCAGATGGCGTACACACAGTAGTGTCAAAGACAAGTCAAGAGTAAAGGTGCAGAGTAAAACGTTTCAGGCTCCAATGGTTAGAATGGACAATGTACAAAGGGACCACATGTCTATCTGCATTTCAGGAAGGCTTTATAGAGTTGCTAGAATTTCCACAACAACCAGCTTTCCCTGGAGATCTTTGTCCTGCCCATGTGTATTGAATCCTAGAGAAAGGACAATAGTATATCCTTGTCCTAAATCAGAAAGCCATTTAATTTATAGCAATCCTACAAGCCTCAGGGCTCCCAGAGCCAAATTTAGATAATTATGTATTAATGACCTTCTGCACTGTTCAGGATAACATGTTTCCTCTTAGAGTTAGTGACTGGACTCATCTCTCATTCTTCTGAACAGCAATTAGAGCCTGCAGATCCAGGCTTGTTTTATAGCCCTGACTATGAAGGAACAACCTTCTAAGTATATCCATTATGGAGGCCCCAGTATCCACCAAGGCTCCTGAAGTCTAAGTAGCTGTAGGACGCAAATTATTATAAATTATCCTTTATGCTTTCCCCTTACTTTTCTTTAGTTTTTCTCTTTTTATTTTAAATTAAATTTTACTTATTCACTTTACATCCCATTTATTGCCCCCCTTCTGGTGGTCACCTCCTCCCCCAATCCTTCCACATACCCCATCACCTTCTCTGATCAGGTGGGGGCCTCCTTGGGTATCCCACCCCCTACTGTGGCACTTCAAGTCTCTAAAAGTCTAGGTGTGACCTCTCCCACTGAGGCCAGACAAGGCAGCCCAGCTAGAAGAACACATCTCATATTCAGGCAAAGGCTATTGAGACAGTCCTTGCTGTTGTGTCTTATAAAAAAGAAAGAACCAGGATATGTTTGATAGAGATGCAATATGGTGCGGGGGAGGGGATGTTTCTGTGGGCCCATGCTGGGGCCTTTCTTCCCCAAAAAGTAGAGTTTATTTAGGGCATGGGAAGGGGAGTTAGGAAAGGAGAAAGAGAGAGAGAGAGAGAGAGAGAGAGAGAGAGAGAGAGAGAGAGTAGAAGGAGGAGGAGGAGGAAGAGGAGGAGGAGGAGGAGGGAAGGCTGGCCATGAACAAGTGGAGACAGAGGTGGGAGGGGAATGGGGAGAGAAGAAGATAGGGTAAGACAGTAAGAGGATAAAAGAATAAGAAAGTAAGAGAGTGAGGAGGGGGGTGAGAAGGGGGCAAACAGGTCCTTTTACAGTGAGTCAGGAATACCTGGCTGTTGCCAGGTAACGATGGGCAGAGCATAGAAGAAATGCTAATACATGCTGTACTTGTTCAGGACCCACATGAAGACCAAGCTGCGCATCTGCTATATATGTGCAGGGAGGCCTAGGTCCAGCCCTGTATGTTCTCTGGTTGGTGTTTCAGACTGAGAGCCTCAAAGGTCAAGGTTAGTTGAATCTGCTGGTCTGACTGTAGAGTTCCTATCCCCTTTGAGGTCCACAACATGACCGAGTAGTATACAATTTAATAAAGCCAGAGTGGTATAGAACAAAAGATTTTCAGGCAATTTTGGTTATACTGATCACTTCAGTAAATAAAGGTAGAGTTTGCAAGATATCCATGGGTACCTGTGCTCATCTATGATTGAAAAATGGCCAATCAAAGAATAGTGACACATGACTTTCACTCTGGTCCTCAGGAAGACGAGTCAGCAGGATTAATAAATTGGAGGTCAGTCTCAACAACATAGCAAAATCTAAAAATAAGTAAATAAATAACTTAAAATCAAAATTAATTCTACTAATTGTTGATCTTAAAATGTAATAACATTCTAACTAGGTAAAATATGTATGACCTGGAGTTTTGTGAGAAAGATGTGTTCTTTCAAATTCACCATGTTAAGCTTAGTTCACATAAAACTAGAAAGCTAATTTGGAAATAAGCATAATAACTTTTTAAAATAAAAACTTGGGGTTAAAGATATTGCAGAGGACCTGCAATTTCATCTCTAATACCTACACTGTGCCTTTCAACCACCTTGTTTTAGTCAATGTGGGCTCCTGCAAGCCTCTGATGTATAGACACACACACACACACAGACACACACACACATACACACACATGCACACACACACACATACTCACGCATATATATATAAACACACATACATACACGCACATATACACACATACACATACACACACATATTTACATATACCAATGCACATACACACATACACAAATACACACACATATACACACATATACATACACACATATACACACATACACACATATACACACATACACATATACACACATACACATACACAAGCGTGTACATCTGTGTGCATGAGTGTATGTTCAAGTACTCATAAAAAATAAAATTAAATACACAAATATTTTTAATTATAGCTCCAAAATAATTATTTACTCTAGACTCCACAATGGTATGCATATTTTAAGTCTCAGAAGGTGGCTATGAGCCAGTAGCTATAAAGGAATGATGGCTTTGTCTATCTTAAGGCATGCAGCATGCTTACTTTAAGAGAAAATTTAAAGATAACATAAAAAGTGCAGTGAAAATTTTCATTTTCATTTAGTGGATTGACAAACTGTTTAATAACTTCCTGTGCTGGCAAGTTGGGGAAATATGTTCTTCCTATACATTGAGTGCACTTATGTTAGTCATCTGGGAACTTGGTCTTAGGACCACTCATTTCAGAAAAACATATTATGTGTTTTATACACTTTACACTCCAAACAAGTATCTTGGACAAATATCTAAATGTATTCATTTCCAAAAAATATTGTGACTTATTTTTACTGTTTTCCCTACAGAGACTACTATGTAATTAAAAAATAGAGCTTAAAAAAAATCTAAGTAAAAAGTTTGAAATTTCAAAGGTTCCAAAAAACTGGCTGTGGCTGTTAGAGATTCCTATAACCTTAAAACATGGACATATAAATTAATGATAGTTAAAAAGAAAGTGAAATGTCATCGCTAGGTAAACCCAGCAACGAGGCACAAGGGAGATAATAATAGCAGCTAATTATCAATTTCCTGCTATGGATGCTTAAAGAGCAATTACATAAGAGCAAGCCCTCAATGTCCTCAGACTATATGATTTCTGGGCAAATGTAGAGAGTAAGTATTGTCCAACTACTAGCTCCCCATGACAACTGAGCGCTTCACGTGCACGTTGTTCAATCGGGAGAAGGGATCTTAGCTCATTTTGCTGTAGCCCACCATTGTAAAAGTCCTGAATGCAGGCATGTGTTTCTCATAGTTTGGGAAGTTGAGAACTCCAATGTCAAATTGATAGATTGGTTTTGTTGTCTTTGTTGTTGTCTTGTTGTTTGTTTTTGTTCTCTTTCATTTTACTTTTGTTTGTTTTTGGGGGGCTTGTTTGTTTTTGTTTGTTTGTTGCTTTGTTCCATGAGGATTCTCTTGTTGGCTCCAAAGCTACAAACGGCCTTCTCATATGGTGGGAAGGAGAAGCTATAGCACTGAGCCCATCACAGGGTTCCAACCCTTATGACCTATCTAAACCTGGCTACTTCCCAAAGGACCCGCCTTGTCTTATTATCATATTGGACATGAAGTTTCAATGCATGATTTGAAAAGGACAGAATCACCTGGATTACAAGAGAAGGTAAGTAAATGTCAGCAAGGGCCAGGTTTTAGGAGTAGGCAGGTTCTTCTGCATATTCCCTTTCAGTTTTACCTCTTGTTCCTTTCTTGTCAGACATCCTGGACTATCTTGCTGGAGGCTTCTAGGAGACACCTGAAGGAAACCATCATCCTAGTCAATGGAATTTCAGCACTGACGATCATAGGTCAGCTAAACTTTGGGCAACTTCTGGTAATAGTATATCAGAGATTTCAGAAAAGACCAAGACCAGCAGGTCAGGTCTCCACAGCTGAATCTCCAAATGTCTGTAGGCTCATGAAAACCAGCAAACGGCCATTGGGTTTTAAGCCACTTATTTGTGGGGTGGCATGTTAACAAAGCAGTAGTCAGTACTAAACACCTCTTTGGGAGGCAGTTTCTCTTTTGGCTTAGTATATGTTAGACATTTGAAGCATGTAAGTTGGTCAGATTCTGGGCTGTAACTCAACAATTTAGCTTCCCTTAGATAATTACATATATATAAAACCTGGTAAAAATTGTCGCTTCAGAATTTATGGTCACAGCACATATACCAAGATCAACCTAAGGGAACATTTTTACCATAATGTTTTACAAAAAAAAAAAGAAAAATGAACTTCAAAGGAACTGCTATTATTTCCAGCATAACAAAGGGAGTCGATGGCAGAGACTATCCTTTGATGACTGTTTTCTCTGTTCAGAAATAGCCTCCAGCTGCTCTCCTGCCCAAACCAGCAGAGACAGCAAATGGGAGCTGAAGCTCAGGGCAGGGAGGGAAGAGTGGGCTTTGCAGGAACTGATGAGGGAAGTGTGGGGTGAGGAGCGTCTAGTTGCCGGTGACGGGCCTTGAGATCTCCAGTACAGTGCACTGTTCAACACTACAAGGTTGAACCTGACACTTTGCACGTGTAAAAGTCTCGTAGGATGCCTGGCCTCCAGAGATGGTGTGTAGCCTGTTCTAGAAGGAACCTGCAGTGTGCATGCGGAGAAGCCCACCCTGCCGTGTAGACCCTAATTCAGACCTGCAGCACAACTAGGTTGTTAATTGTTACTTATTTTGTCACATTTTTGTCAACAGGAAGGTAAGAAGTCTTTTCTTTGTTCTATTTGTTTTCTAGCTTCTACATATGATATCAGGATTGGTTCTTCTCAAATGAAAAGAAAATAAACAAATTTAAGTGGGCTTGAATACATACTCCTCACTTCAGACTGCTATTTAAATACTCCAGACTTTCCCCTATTTTATGGGACCAATGGCATTCTTTGTTTCATTTCTAGAAATGGAGGAACCGCTGCATCCTCTTGTTCGTATAAATACATACACCAAACTTCATGGACACTATTACCATTTCTATCTAAAGAGTGACTTTTCAGTGAATATAGTCGTTGAAGGAGGAATATTCTGTCAGGAAACTTGCAAGGCATGGACTCCATTCCCAAGCCCTCTGCCTAATCCTGAGTTCCTTCCAAACGTTCTCATTATCCTTGCCACATAGGGATAGGGGTAATGTTTCAACACATGGCTTGTGAAGAGAAACTAAGTTCAGTTTAAACTAGCCTCCCAGGCCAAGGTGCTTTATTCCTACAGCCTGAACTAAGACAGAGATTCAGTCAGATAGAGGGATAATCACAGTTAAACTGGGCCAATGAATTTCACTTCTTGTGATAAATGTCAAGCTACCCTTAATTTTAAAATATGCTAGATTAGTACATATGTAAAATACCTGGAGTGTGTGTTTTCAAAACTCAAGGGAGTAATGTCTACAGTCCTGGAAGGGACAAAAAAAGGAGAGAGAAAGAGAAAAGTTTAAAAAAGCAAAAGAATACAATTCAATCTTAATGCAAATACCAAGGCAAAGAAGTAAGAAACTCATCAGAGAAGAAATAGAAAATGCAGCAAAGTGTACTTTGTGTGTGGGAGGGGTGTAAATTGTGGCCAAAGGGCAAATGACAGCACATTATGCTTCCCTGAAATAGCTATAGTGATCATTTTCCTCCAATGTGCTCTTCGGGAACTGTGGCAATCCTTTACCAAGTGGAATGTGGTACAGCCCTGTGGATAGCTTGACAAACGGAATGTGGCAGGCATGGCAAAGTGTGACTTTCAATGCTGAATCCCAGAAGGTGACTCAGCTCACAGCTAGTTTGCTTCTCTCTGTAGGGACACTTACTTGTTCTTGGACTTACTTGGTAAAACAAAACAAAACAAAACAAAAAAACCATAGAATCAGAGAGTAAAGTACTTGAGGCCTAGACTGGAGAACATGTGTTGTTCTGAGGCATCTACAGAGGCCTGTGCCTCTAACCACGGGACTTGAGATGAAGTCAAGAAGATCTCAGGGTCTTGCTCGCCAATAAGTACAGTTGAAGAAGTAAACACCTCCCCAAATATGAATAGCTATATAAGAGAGCTGTCAGGCATCAACCTATGGTTTCCACATGTACCTGCATGAACAAGCATGTGTGTTTATTCATGCATGTGCATGCTCACCCATGAGCATACACATACACACCTGTATCAAATTGAGAGGCTTGATAAGGTGCTACACATGGTGGAGTCTGCTAAAGACTCAGCCTACATTGTCAAAAAAGGCCTCAGCACATAGACACAGGGGAAAATTTCTTGAACAAAACACCAATGGCTTATGCTCTAAGATAAGAATTGACAAATGGGACCTCATAAAACTGCAAAGCTTCTGTAAGGCAAAGGACACTGTTAATAGGAGAAAATGACAACCAACATATTGGGGAAAGGTCTTTACCACGCCTACATCCGATAGAGGGCTAATATCTAATATATATAAAGAACTAAAGAAGTTAGACTCCAGAGACTCAAATAATCCTATTTTTAAAATGGGGTACAGAGCTAAACAAGAATTCTCAACTGAGGAATACCGAATGGCTGAGAAGCACCTAAAGAAATGCTCAACATCCTTAGTCATCAGGGAAATGCAAATCAAAAAGACCATGAGATTCCAACTCACACCAGTCAGAATGGCTAAGATCAAAAAGTCAGGTGGCAGTAGATCCTGGCGAGGATGTATCTGCAGTAAGCAGGCTCGGTATAGAAAACAAGAGAACATGAAACTAGAATTGTCTACGGTCCTTGTCACTGAGCCTGCTTACTACAGATACATAGTGAATTCAGCATTGCCAACAACTGAAGCCACTGAGTTTTGGGTGATTTGTCATGCAGCAATAGACCCTAACCAAGTCACTTGCTCTCTGGTGTACAGAGGAAGAGAAAAGGTTCTTTCACATTGTATTCCTCAGACATGTGATCCTTGGTATTCAGTAGCGTATGACAAATCTCTGACTTATTCGTAGACACTCACAGAAGTTACATGATTCAAATAAGAACAAACATGCCAACAACATCTTCTGCCTTGACATGACCAAAGTCTCACAGTATGTCAGACTTTACAGGAAGTCTGTAGCAGTATTATTCACTTGGTGTCCTTTAGGTCAGTGCTATGCAGAGTCACTAGCCATGGGGACCTCCCTTTGGATGTGCAGAAGGGTCAGTGCACTCAGCCTTCCTTCAATAGAGCACCTTCCTTGGCATAGGTTGTTCCTTCTCTCAAGCACAGTCAATTATACCCAACTCTGAAAAAATGGTCCAAGCCACTTGATTAGGTTACTGGTCTGATTATCTACCCTGTACAAGGCAATAAGTTTCATCCCAGGGTTAACTCTGGTATTAAGAGTTGTAATAAAAAGTAACTAAATAAGTCATCAAATCTTGGAGGATGGCAACATGAAGAAGTAAAATAGGAGTATTTTAAAATTAATCCTAGATGCAAAAGAAAAATGACATTCTACAGAAAACAAAATAGTGCATTAGCAAGAATAAAAGAATCTAAAAATTGTGTAAATAGAAATTCAGACACACCACAATATATTTAGGTAGATTAAACAAAGATGAAAATACCAAAAGATAAGGGGGTGGGAAAAGGATACACACAATGCCATGCAGAGTTGTGACCAGGCTGGAAATATAGACAAATAAGCAACACCATGGATAAAAGAAAAGACTCTACATACTTGAAAACAGTTTCATAAGAAGCAAGGAGAGAGTAAAGAGCCAAGAAAAGATATAGATGCCTCCTCTTACAGTTTCAGAAAACTGAGTACAGATAAAACCCTGAGCAGATCCGACTGGAAAACAGAGTGTTTACAGGGAAATAGCTATAGTTTTGGTCAACACACTTAACAATAACTTCTCACAATAAAATGTATAACTGGGAGCATTAGTAGAATCTGGGAACACTTCTCTTCTAGGGCATCAGTACCACACAGTATAGGACTGAAAATGGAAACCAGCAAGATTCCTACCCTTTGGTTAAAAGTCTGTTTTCCTCACTCTGTGAAGAATAAATATTTGAAGATGCCATCTGAAGGGCACAATGATAATTACTGTGTTTATACAGCCTGCCATTTGATAGGGTTGGAGTAAACAGAGGAAAACCTCTGGGCTCTAGTTACTTTCATTTTTGTGCTTTCCATAGCATGAATGATACCATGCGCAGCCTAAATACTGTGCAACTGACAGAACTCTATAGTCTTCTGTCTATATACAGAGCAATAGCATTGCGAAGCATCAATAAAGCATAGGTACATCTCTGAAGTTCATATCGGATTTAAAGCAATTTTATGAGGTTCCATTTGTCAATTCTTGATCTTATAGCATAAACCATTGGTAGTCTGTTCAGGAAATTTTCCCCTGTGCCTATGTGTTCGAGGCTCTTTCCCACTTTCTCTTCTATTTGTTTTAGTGTATCTGGTTTTATGTGGAGGTCTTTGATCCACTTGGACTGGAGATTTGTACAAGGAGATAAGAATGGGTTGATTTGCATTCTTCTACATGCTTGCTTGCAGCTAACCATTAGAATGAGCACCAGGATCCCAACAGATGAGTTAGAGAAAGGACTGAGGTAACTGAGGGGTTTACAATACCATAGGAAGAACAATATTAACCAACCAGACACTGCCCCCCCCCAGAGTTCCCAGGGACTAAACCACCAACCAAAGAGTACACATGGAGAGACCCAGGGCTCCAACCACATATGTATCAAAGGATGGCATTGTCCTGTGAAGGCTCATTTAAGGGAACCACTAATTCTCACTGTAGGGGAATGCCAGGGTGTTGAGGTGGGAGAGGGCAGGTGGGAGTGGGAGGATCTTCATCGAAACAGGGGGAGGGGAATGGGAGAGGAGGGAAGGAGATAATATTTGAAATGTAAATATATAAAATATCCAATCAAAAATAAAACTGTAAAAAAGGGGGGAAGCCCCCACTTTGCAAACACTATTGCAATAAGTGACTCAGGGGAGAATCGTAATTCAGTGCTGAATCCATTTGCTGAAAAGTGTCTGGGAATAAGAAACACATATTCTCAGGGTCTCACTTCCTTTATTATTTGTTATAAAAGGATCACAAAAGCTAATTAGTGATGTAATCTGTCAATAGGACACTACCAGAGACTATACTTTAAGATCACACACCATGAGCTCCTCACCGTGACACATAGAAAACCTCCATTGATGGTGCCATCTTGTCAGGAAGTTGAGAATGAATCAGACAAATTCAAATTGATAGAGTCCAGATCTAGGGATGTGAGTATGATCTTGAAATCAATATTGTAAAGAACAACAACAAAAAAAAAAAGAAATGTGGGGATTTCTCTGGATGAGGAGAGACAAAAGCAGTAACAGCTGACAATTCAACATTTGTGTTCTAGGCCAAAATGAAATTAACAAAACAGATGTAAAACATTATTAGAATGGTTGATGAGATCTGAATAACATGGCCTATGTATTATATTATAAGCTGAGTGTTTTATAATGCTAGAAGGGTTTATAACTTAAGTGCCCCCACCCTGGAAAAGATTGTACAGTAGTAGTCACTGGGGGCTCTTTGGGATGTTATTGGACCATGAGAGCTCTGATCTCAGGAATGGATAAATTCATAATACCTCCGTACACTAATGAGCTGTTGGGATATGTGGACACGTTAGGAGAGTCAGCCTAGTTGGAGGAAATAGCTCATGAGCAAGGTGTATTTTTCTCCCTGGTCCCTACCATTCCCCATCTCTGTTTCTGGCCACCATGATGTAAACACCATGTTCTCCCTCTTCTGACACTGGTCATCTGTGATAGGCCTAAAATAGACTGAACAACAGAAGGATGAGGTAAAACAAACCTTTCTTACTCTTAAGTATTTTTCTCACGTGGTTTGTCACAGGCATAGAAGTGTGACAGTCGCATATATAAGTAGTAAAGCTCAAGCTTATGATCGCTGTGCCGAAGAGATACAGGTGCAGGGACATGCTTCCAATAAAATAGCCCCAGGTCCATTAAACTTGATGATGGAAAGCTGTGCTCTTTGGGGCTGCAGGTGAAGACTATCTAAGCCTCAGTGAGGGAGTAGTGCCCACTGTACCATTCCAGAACGTCTTCTCACTATTTCAAGTTTATCCAAATACAAGTTGGGGAATGTGGCTGTGCAGTTAAGCCTTTTGTTTCTTGTAAGATATCACAAACTTTTCAGCTCTATGAATATCTTTGAACATAGACAAGCACCGTAAGAATGTAACCCTTTATAGCAACTAATTATGTTAATTAATTATGTTCTTATAAGTGACCATTTGCTGTGCCAGATACCTCTGTTCACACTCTAAGGCATATATCATTTTCCCTTCAAAGAAATGAACTGGACTCATTTCTACCTTTCAGACCAGAGACCTGGAAAGTTCTCTCTCCCAGCCCTCTCTGGCCCAACCTCTCCCCACACCTGAGCCCATGAACTACCCAACAAAAGGCATGCAGGGGCTAGACCTGGGCCCCTACACATTTGTGTTATATGTGAAGCTTGGTCTTCATGTGAGTTCCCTAACAACTCCAGTTGTTAGGGAGCAGAAGCTGTCTCTGACTCTGTTGTTTGCCTATGGATCCCCTTCCTGGAGCTAGACTGACTGGTTAGGCCCCAGCACGAGAAGATGGGCTTAGTTCTACTGTGACTTGATGCCCCAGGGCTAGATAGTACCCAAAGTGGACTTCCCCTTCTCTGAGGAGGAGAGGAGGTCATGGGGGAGGGATTTGTGAGGGTGGGACTGAGAAGAGAGGAGGAAAGAGGACCGCAGCAGGGATGTAATGGGAATAAATAAATAAATAAATAATGAAAAAGCCCTGGTATTTCACATTTATTCTAATACCTTAACATTTCTGAAAATCTTTTCCTCTGCTGCTGCTTGTGCCCTATTATAATTTATTTGACAATCTTAATTAATGTAGATTAAAAATAAAATGAGAATGAATTAGACTATTTTAACCATGGCATGAAATCAGATTCCCCAAAGATCCTGTATTGGTTCATGATTTTTCTTTGAATGGCTTTTTCCTCTCTTCTTTCAAATGACAATACATTCTCACACAATGCCTTAAAATTATTTTGATAATTAAGGTAGATAACCTTTGTGGTGCTCCATTAAGATTGTCTGAAATGTTTTTTTTTTCCTTCTGGATAATAGTTTAGTTGCTTCAGGTGGAATCTGCAGAAACAGGGAGCAATGAGGTAATTAGGATAAGGTGCACCAAGGGTTCTAATAACAAGTGTTGAAGGAAAAGCTTTGAAAACATTTGCTTCAGGAGAACTAGATGCCAGATGGAAGATTTATCAGTGGCAGAAAACCTTCATCCTCATGTATTAAAAGAGAACCACCAGATAAATGTTTTCACCTTAAGAGAATAATATCATGTAACTTATAAAAAATTATTCACTCAACATCCGTCCCACAAAGGTGATTAACTTAATCATTCGTTTGTTTGTTCATGTCTTAAGAGTTTCTAGTCTACCATGGTAAAAAGCAACATGGGGGGAACTTCATCTTAACATGTCCACAGCATACACCATCAGCAAAGGAAGCCATGGCAAAAACTCAAGGTAGAAACCTTGGGACAGGAGCTGAAGCTGAAACCATGAAGGAATGCTGCTCACTGGCTTGCTCCCCCTGGCTTGCTTGGTTTACTTTCTCACACTACCTACAGCATCTGCCCAGTTCATACTGTGGGAGTGTTTGTACATTTGGGATAGAAAATCCATTGCATACTTAGAGTTTAATGTGTCATTGCTGTAGGGCTTGGAATGTAAAGAGGAATGTAAGAGGTCTGACTTGTGAGTTTCCAACTCAAGTGAAGATTCTATCAGAAACATTGGTATAGTATTTTAATTTAAACTCTGGGAATCTGAGGATGAAGAATCATCTGTGATTATGAAGAGGCCATCTTCATAGAAGCAAAATCATTTACCAAGTGTTTCCTCAGAGGCAATACACAGAAACTGTAGTCCAAAGGCTGTATGTACTTTATGCTGGCCGCTGGATTTCGCAATGTGTGAATTTCCCACATGGTTCAGTTTTTGATAGTTTGAAGGGTCATGGAGAGCATCTGAGGCTTGGCACTGTGAGAGGCCAGGAGAGACCCCTGGTAAAGGTGATGCCTTGGTTGCAATATTGCAAGAGGCATAGATAGAAGCTTTGCAACATACAATAAAGTCAGAGTCTCAGAATGTAGGCCAGGAGAGGTTACTGGTGAAGATGCCAATTTTGGTGAGGACCTCAGCAGTCTGGAAATGCTAGTACCACAAGATGACAACTAGGAACAGCAGTAGCTGTGTAGTGGCAGCGGGCTGAGCCTGCAAAGTGATATATGTGTGCTGTGAATGTCAGACCTGGGGAAGTAGAGATGCTCAGGCCCCGTGAAGCCCAGAAGATGATGAATGAGTCCCAGACATTTGCTATTTACAATATTAGAATTGTATTTAGTTTGATTTGACTTTGAGTGTTTCCTGATTCTTCCCTAGGCAGTCAAGAAGTATTTGATTTGTTTTCAATTTTACAGAAACCCATAGTTAAAAGACTTGGAATATATATTTTGGATTTTTAACAGGTCTTAGACTTTTAAAGAGTTGAAGGTTTTAGGGACTATAGTTCTTTCAAAGCTATACCATGTATATATTGTGATATTAATAGGAGAACTTTAGGGATAAACAAGAAAGGAAGGGCTAAGGTTTAATAAGCAATGTGTTTTTCTATCCTTAGTTGTCATCCCATGGGATGGTAGGTGACACAATTTCCCTGTGACTGGATGTGCAGTTGGTTGGTAGCATCCTAGTATGGGTACTGAGAACCAAACCCAGTTCCTCTGCAAGAGCAGAGAACACTCTTCACTAGTGAACTCCAGAAATTTTATTTCTGAAAGAATTGGATCAGAGACTTCTAACTTCTCATTTTCTTTTCTAGGAAGTTTTCATGTATGTGTGTATTTATCCTATGTATTTAATGTATGCTATGATGAAATTATATATATTTACTATGACAATAGATCAGATACATGAATAAGATGGTCTTAAAATTTAAATGAATGTAACTATATTAATTATAAACCTATAAATCTTGCAAGTATATTGAAAGTTAATAGTTTTGTGAAGTTTTATTCATTTTATTTATTTAGTTTTTTATTTATTTAGTTTTGTTTTTGTTTTGTTTGTAAAGAAGGATTCACAGAAACTGGAGGCACATACACATAAACACACATGTGAACATGCACATGAACATCCATAAACTTATATGTGCACATACACATACATACACAAATCTGCATATATATACATACATATGCATACACACAATACACAAAAATACGTAGATATACAAGCACACACATACACACACATGCATACACATATACACATAAACATATATATACATGCATATGTATATACAAACATATACATTTACACAAGTATGTATACATATACATACACACATGCACACAAACACATACATCATGCAAACATACACATGCACACACATGCACACATATGCATATACATGCACATGCACACAAACATATACATGCACACAAATACACATGCAAATAACACAATGTAGTCATACCCAGCAAGAGATCTTGGGTCAAAGAAAGGATACAAGTATGCCACTGAGGTATATTGTGAAACCCTGGTCTCTTGTTTTTATTTTCAGTCAGGAGGTGAATAGTTCTGCTTTTCTACAGACCGATTGCTATATAACAATGCCTGGGCTTAGAACTCAAAGCTAAAGGGCCAATCAATCTTGACTGAACTTTCTAAACTTTGAGTCAAATAAGCCTTATGCTTTTAAAAAAATGCTTATCTAAAATGTTTTCTTAAGGCAACAGAGATGCAATGGACCATATTATGTGGATATGCCACATTCCTCTGATATGTTCATGGCCTGAACACTTTGGTTGTTTCCAGTTTTCAGATATTTTAAAGTGTTGCTGTGAGTACACACCTACAGAACGTTGCACAGATGTTCTGTTTCAAGTCCTCTTGTGTTTATGTCTAGTAGACTGTTGGATCAGTGGGAAACTCCATGTTTAACCTTTTAGGGGACCGTCCTGATTTCTATACTGGCACCTTCATTTTACATTCTTATCAGTAGTGTCTATTTCAAATCTCACACACCCAGGGATATGGTATAAAGTAACCTCTCATCCTGGTTTCAATATTTATTATCTAATTAGTGACATCAGTTATATTTCCATAGGCGAGTTGGCCATTCATATGACTGGGGACAAAAGGAGGTGAGCACCATTTGCCCATATCTGATTCACTTACTTTTCATTTGCTACTGAGTTATACACTATATCTCCACAAGCTGTAGCTACAAGTTCCTCATCCAATTAGCATCCAGTGGGGATGTCCCACTTTATTGATTGATTCTTTGTTTCACTTGCAAGTGGCAACATTAAACCCTTACTGCTTTCTGTGAGTGAACATAGCTAGTCATATTGTCCACTGCACAAACTACCAGGGTCAGTTACACTATGAAGCTAAGGCTTCATTGCATTTTCTTCACAATAGCCCTACATGCAAATTCTTACGTGCATCTCAGAATATAATGTATCTACTTTGAGATAATATTCCAAATTCTTGTTTAACTGAATCGGATCCAAGAATGTAGACTCTAATATTATTTTAATTTTTGACATGCTACTCACTTTCACTTCCCTTGTGTGTTTTTGTGTCATGGCCTTGAAAAACATTTATAATCTGAGGTCACAAAGATTTCATGCCATCAAAGAGTCTTATGTAGTAGCCCTGACACGTAAGTCCGTAGTCCTTTTTGAATTAACTTTGTAAGAAGCAAGGGTCCAGTGTTGCCACTTGCAAGTGAATATACAGTTGTTCCAATGCTGTTTGTTCAAGAGAATTTTCCCTACTAGACTCTCTTAAGTCCTTCATCAAAATGTAAGTAATGAGTACTGATTTGGGAATCGGAATTTTTCCATTGATTGTTATGCTGATCCATATTCATTTTAGGTTTCTGGGGCTTGTATTAAGCATGGCCTTTAGAAAGAATAAAGCCTGCATGTTTCAGATGAGTGTCAATGAAGCAGAAGGACTGACCTTTGCTGGGGTTTGAACAAGTCATTAGTTAACATCTGTGTGTGGTAACTTTCAATCGACTTGTCGACGATGATTAAAAAGTCCTAGCTCTTTAATTCTGGCGTGCCATTATTACCACAAGACACTCTAAACTCTGAGACACAGAAGTCCTAGCTCAAGGTCAGACAAGAAAAGTGCTCAGTCTTGGGGACTTGTTTTTCTGTTATGTAACCATCTCTTGCCTGTAACATTCTTCCATGTTCTTGCTAACTCCATTCTTGAATGTAGGTGACAAAGTTAAATTTATAAGAATGGCAATGCTATTTTTCTTTTCTTTTTTAACCTGAAAAGAGCCTTTTGTGACATTTTAGCTTTTATAGTCTATATTACATAAGTTTAAAAATTAGAAATGCAACATGATACTGCTATCAAAACGACTGGAGGGTGGATGACATTATGTTCACCGCCCATTTGCTGTGCACAGGTGGGTCCCGGTCCATGACTACGTGGTATCATTTTACCTGTATTCAGAAATGGAGAGGGCACACACCAAAGCTTGGATTCGAACAAGAGGACACCAGAGCACAGATAGATAAATAATTTAACCAAAGTCATGGAACTAGAAAGTTTGCGTATCATGATTTAGATAAATCCATGGTGAATTCCAGAGCCCATGACTCAGAAAATAACTTCCAAGGAGAGTAGAAGTATAGCTGTTCGTGGCAGGACTGAGAAAGATGATGTCCTTGGACATTTGCTTGTTAAGCAAAGTTTTAGGGCTGGGCCATGGAACATGGTTATTCATATTGCACACTGCCCAAATCAAGAGTGTCAGTTATACCATGCAGATAGAGCTTAAAGGCTTTGATCCATTTTCTTCACAATAGCCATACATGTAAATCCTTATCATGTGCATCTCAAGACATAATGTATCTACCTTGAGACAATATTC
The DNA here is from genome assembly GCF_021556685.1 of Rattus norvegicus. Lineage (NCBI taxonomy): Eukaryota > Metazoa > Chordata > Mammalia > Rodentia > Muridae > Rattus > Rattus norvegicus. The sequence continues at coordinate 124,865,750 of NC_141542.1, read as the reverse complement.
CAAATTCTTGTATAACCTGGAGGCCCAGGTGAGCAGACTCTAATTTCTCATCAAGACGTCTTCACACTGGCATGCTTATTGATGTCACCCTTCTTCAGCTCATGTTTTGGCAGCCATGTTGGTGAGACTTTATGGATGTAGCTTTAGACATTACTAAGTGATATAGTCTCAAAGGAAACTTCTTGGTCATCTGGGGCCTACAATTTTTCTAACTCCTCTTTGGCAGCTAAGGAATACTGAGAGAGGGATAAATGGTCTTCTCCCTAGAAGAGAACAGAGATTGATTACCTAATACCAAAAATCTCTGAAAACATGTGTACAAGTAACATTACATGGACTGAACAGGCTGTATTTAGGAATATATATCCATATATATGTATATGTATGTATATGCACATAATAAAAATTAATTAAAAAGAGGTCATGAACTTGAAATAGAGCAAAGAGGGGTACATAGGAGGGTTTAGAGGGAAAAAGGCAAAGAAGAAACCTTGTAATTATATTATAATCTCAGAAATAAATAAATGAATGGGGTCGAATCCTTGACTAATACAGTCAGGGTCATTTGTCACAGCCCATATTGAATCCTGAGATCTGCGACATTATTTGACTTTGTGAACCATTTTTTTAATGGAAAGTCTCAGTTTTTGTGATGTCCAGGTCAATAAATTGTGACAACAGCACATAGTCACACACCCATCACCCATGTATTAGGAAAAATACTTGCATTCAGTGTCCCCAATGACCCTGATTTACCCAGAAGAAAGAGGGCTCCTGAGCTATAAGCCTCTCAGACTGTTTCAATGATGAAAGAGTCATGAGGTACCCAGATGAGTAGCCCACCTAATTTCTGTTATCCTTCTCGCACCCTGAAATTCCATTCTGAGTTTCTCACACAGCCAGTCCTTTCCCTACACTTTACTGTGGTGATCATGTACCTGTTTTCCCTGCCATCTTTTTATTTATTTTTTTCCAGAATGTCATGTATCAGATTCATGCAATACCCAACTTCATGTCGAGCTCTATTTCCTATGTTCTGTGATGGAAAAGTTATTAGTTTGTAAATTATTCTGTGTGTTTTTCCTTGTTGGAGTGGTGGGAATAATGCACTCTCTAGCTGTGTCCATTTCTGGGCTGAAATCAGTCACCTACTTTCTGAAGGGACGAAGAAAACCTTGAACAATACAATACCCATTTAGACACACATTTATGAGTTGGATTTTTAATACGAGTAAGTGACATGAGTGTAATGGTAAGAGCTATCCCAGAGGAAACAATGGAACAGCAATGACAATAACAACAACAAAAACAAACAAAACAAAAAGATGAGAAAATGGTCAAAACTGCAGAGAACACAAAATACAGACCTAAAGAACTACTTACACTTTACAAAGACAATAGTCCTTTTACGACAAACTGGGGTAAAAACGATTGCTTTAAGCAGTGCTCTGCTGGCCGTTACTGTACTCGGGTCTTACCAGTTAAGGACCAACATCTCATGGAACACCAGTGATTGGCTCATTAGTCTTTTTACGGGGCTGTGAGGAATGGACGCGTGACAACTTTTGTTTCCTAACGGACTCGTCTCCTAACAGTAATAATAAAATTATTACTCTGCCACCTTGTAAATGATCACACGTTTCTAAAAGGAAAGACATCAGCCTCGCAGCGCACACTCAGGGAGTTCCAGCATTGGCAGAAGAAATCCCGTGTGAGCCTGGGAGCCTTTCTTTGCGCCAGTGGAAGTGAATATTATTGGTCTGCACACTGAATCCTCTTTGTGAGTTTAAAACATAAAGGTAAATTCTGTTCCTCCCAAAAGATTGCCACTTACCACATAGCTCATTTCTTTATTCTGGTGTTTAAACCTCCCTCACTGGACATAAGACAGATAATATTATATAAGCATTTAAAGGGACAGATTGTCTTTGGAGAGATAATAAGAAAAGGAAGTAACAATATTGTACACTGGAAACTTTCAAATAACTTTCAGAAATCAACACACAAGCACATATGTATACACGCACATATACACACATATATACACATACATAGACACATACATGTATACACACATACACATATGAATGAATGTGTATATACACACATATATACACAATATATATACACACACATATATACACACATACACACACGCATATCTGTATATATAGACACACATATATCTACACATGCATGCATACATATATATACAAATATATACACATATGCATGTATATAAAAACACATACATACACAAACATATGAATACACACTCATTTCTTTAACAATATAAGAAACACACAAAATCCTACAGTTGTTTTGGTGAGAGAATGGCAAGACATGGTGAGGCAACTCAGAAGGATCAAGGGAACATGTCACCTGTTAGGACTTCCATGAAGACAGAGATGGGACTGGGGTGGGGAGGAGGAAGCAGCCACTGCCCTGTCCTTGGTTCCTTTTCTCTGTCTCACTGGCGTTCCTGGAGCCATCTTAGATCTAATGCCCTGTATGGCAGATCAGGACCCTTTGAGGAGTCACAGGAGCCTGTGGCACCCCGCTCTCCATTCCACTTTGTCCTTCACAAGGTTCACCTCAGCATTCCCCACAGACGCTTAAAGTCTAACATATGTGTAAGGGAATAACACAAGACTGTAAATAATGCACCTGTGTGTATATACACAGCCGGTCATTCAAAACAAATACGAAGTATACGTACGGTAACGTATGTCTGAAAATAAGATAAACATTTGCCAAAATCAGCACATTATTCAGAACCAGGAAGCTTTAGATGTTGCTGACCTGGCAAGGTCTTGAAATGCCGGAGGGAAAACGCAGCATACCTGAAGAGCATGCGCAACGCAGCCGACCCGAAAAGCATGTGCATCCCGGTCACTCGGCTCACCTGCAAGAATCATTTGTGCCAGCATAAACACCACAAGTATCCCTTGCTATCTATCTACTCTTTCCTGTACCATTAAAACAACCCCTCGCTCCACCTTACAGCTCCCGCGTGGCTGTGTGTGGACAGTACTGGTCAGTGAAGCAGAGGTAAACGGATGGACTTCCAGGAAGACCGATAAAGGGGAGGGGAGCGGGTTTTTTCTGCCTCTTGCCCTTTTTTATTGCTTAGAGAACGGGAGCAAAGACGCAGTCGGCCCACCTTACTGATGAAAGAGAACTGCCTAAGCCAGTAGGGAAGAAATATGCCGGAAAAATAAGACTCCAAGCCACTGATGAGTCAGCAGCTACGGCGCTACCCCGGTAGTCTACCTCCAAGGTGATTTCAAGGGAATGAGAAGTGAACTGTGTTTTCTAAAGGCAACTTTATCCTGGGCTGAAACCAACCCAAAAAATAAATATTCTAAAATTATATCAGACCATAGGCCATTATTATTGTGGTATTTTGTTGATTTATATACAGTGCATGTGTGAGTATATTATCTGAGCTGAGTAATTTTTAATGGACCACATCATATCTATGAGGCATTCTGAATATGTCTATGATTTTGAACTCGTCTATAATCAAGTAACTCTTAAGGGAGCCACTCCTCAGTGGCCCTACATGCTTTGAGCCCTCTGTCAGTTTCTTGAAAAGCCCCAAAGGAGACTCAAGCTTCCGAGGTAACAACTCTACCTACACATCTGCTCATACACAAGTCCCAGCCTGTCCTTCCCCTGGCTGCCCTACGGGTCTACACATTGATAATCCCCCTCCCCTGCCCCATAACCACTCGAGGGATTTTCTTCATGAAACCTCTAAATAAGTGTCAGGATTGATTTCATTTCTCTGGCTCAGCTTTGACTGATACATCCTGAAATAAAAAAGAATAAAAATAGAACAGAAGGATGATTGGAAGGGGGGAGCAGGTTTTATGAATAAATTAAGCTATGATTTTTTTTTCATAATTATATCAAAGTTCCAAATAAGGACATATGTATAGTTCGCTTTGTCCATGCGTAAGCCTCGCGGAATTCTCTATTTTTAAAACAAACAAAAATAACAAAACAATAATAATAACGAAAAACACACTCTGTGGTTCTTTCTTCTCATGGTCCTTTTTCTAAGATAATTACATTCCACATCATTTAATTGGATTCATTTTATTCAAACTTCCCCCACTATGACCAAAGTCAGTTGGAAAAGTCCATTTTGATCGAGGAAGGAGTACTTATGACAGAGCACATGCCTCTCTTTTTAATCCTGTCACTTCATAAATTCAGTTTCTGTTTTTATTTATTTGTTTGTCTATTTTTAAGAGTCTGTTAATGGTCTGTGACCTCGACCAATTGTCTCTGTGACATCCATCACTTCCTGGTATTTCCCAGGATGGTGTTTGTCTCTGTTTACGCTCTGTGTTCTCAGTTATAAAAGTATAAGTTGCGTGTTACTAGTCTTGGGTTGGGTACACTGAATTTTTGTGTAGACTGTTCAGCCGGAAATCACTGTTTTCAGTCACCTCCTAGGATCTGGGCTGTTCTGGCATTGTAAAATGATTCAAGGTTATTAAGCACTTAGCGATGATCCTTCACTGGAGTGATGGAACTTCCACTGATAGGAGTTTCCTAGAGTTTTGGAATACGTATGAATGGAAATATTTTAGGCAAAAAAATAATGTTCATAGTCAAGCCATTTGGGGACATGGTCATCGTAATACAGAACTTCTCAAACTCTTGACACGCTGACATACACCATGAATGACCAGAAAGAAGTAAGGCCAGCGCATGGCATTCCACCCGTCACACAACTCAGACTTGAGAAATCAACCTGGGTAAATGGTTTGTTGTCGAGTGGAACCATCTTTCTTCCAAGAGATTGACTGTTTCAAACTGCAGTGGAGCTCTCTGGCTAATCGTCACCTTAAAGTAACATAACAGAAATACTATCTATGCCTGTCGTGATAGATATCAAGAATAACAAATGCTCGCTGGCCAACATTGTCAAGCCATACAGCATCAGTGGGATATATTCATCTCAGCGGCGGCCAGTTCTAGGTTACCATGCTATACCTCTAGCTATCATCTGGTTCCAGCGGCAGCTGCCCTCCTGGATCTCTGCCACCAAACTCTGCTCACATTCCCAGCATCTGCCCCCTGTGGTTACAGAAACAACTCCTAGTTACCTGTTAAAAATCAAAACTCAATTAAGAATAAAATCACAACCGATTGATAATGATATAAACTGCCCACCTAGATAAGACGAATTGTCCTATAAAAACCCATCCCTTAAGAAACATTCACACCTACCTGTGGCCATTTAAGGTCACACGGATCTGGGTCGTCCTTCTCTGCCTCCATCTTGATTCTGGCCCCCTTCGTTTCCCCGGCCCCCTTCTCCCTTCAAGACTCTGTGCCCGCCTTACTTTTTCACTGTCCAATCAAACGCCTTGTCTTAATTTGTGCCAGCCCTCGCCCGCATATAGACAACAATCTACACATGCTCTGAGCATTGGCAGTGCACTACACATAGCTTAGAACATGACACTGAACACGCTTGAGCGATGACACATGCTACATCTGCGAAGGGAACTTGAGGTTTGAGAGATTTTATTCCTGCTTCTAAGCACCACTGTTTCTTTCTTTGTGTGTTCCCCAGCACCCATGATATGCCTGCAACTGCCATTAATCCTTAACTACGTCCTTCTTGAGCAAAGGTATTTCTCACAATACCTCACGGATGGGCAGACATCTTCCAGGTTTTAATGCCAGCTCTACTATAGTCATGTGACCTAAATGCTTGCAAGAGCTTGCTCCTGACTTGTAGGATTTGGTAGTTTTGCATTAACAGTAAGAAAGTGAGCCACAGATAATACCATCTTTGTATATCTCTGGGGACCAAAACGATAAACTGCCCAAAGTTGACACTACCAGCAACAGCCCATGTCACTCTCTGTTAAACTTTGATTCCTTAGGCAGCCCCTCTAGCAAACGCTTTAGCTTTGCTGTGATGACTTGTACTCAGAGATGAATCTGTTGAATAATACCACTGCACACACATTGAGCACACCAGGCTGGAACGGCAGTTCTCGGGGACATAAGGGCCATCAGCTTTCATTGTGGGAGCCTTAACAGAAGTCTGCAGAGGAAGTGAGAGTAGAGTTGTCATGAGAAAAATCGGAGATAAATACAGAAAAGAGAATTAAGAATTAATTAATTCAGAATTAGGGAAGAATTGGATGATAGATGATATTTTCCCCTTTATTCAGCTCAAAGGTTTGAATAAGCTAGTACCTGCATTTCAAAAGCACATATATAAATTTTTACTTTTCAGAGCTCCCACCAGATCTCCCAGAGACTAAACCAAAGAATACACATGGAAGGAACCATGGCTCCAGCTGCAGATGTAGCAGAGGATGGTCTTATCTGCGGTCACTGGGAGGGGAGGCCCTTGGTCCTGTGGAGGCTCGATGCCCCAGTGTAGGGGATGCTAGGACTCTGAGGTGGGAGTGGGTGAAGGGATGGGGGAGCAACCTCATAGAAGCGGGGGGGGGGGGGGAAGGTGGGGATGTGATAGGGAGTTCTCAGAGGGGAAACCAGGAAAGGAGACATTTGAAATGTAAATAAATAAAATAACCAACAAAAGAACAAAAAGTAAAAAAAAATGTATTTTTCAATATTCTCAGGCCAAAATATTGGAATATGAGTCAGGTAGATTAAGCACAAACATTGATACTAAAAAAGATTAAGTTCTATTTTTAAAAAGACTAGAAGTATGTTATCTTATTTAGACAACTCCCCCAATTTTGCATGAAATAGCTATTAATATACATGAAGCCAGAGTACACCTCTGACAGTGCCTCTATAAGATGCTTACCTAATTGTCTTATGTTGTCACTATAATTTTTTATGTTTTTCTGAGTGATCAATTACAGAAAATAATATATGATATTTAAAATATAAAACATACCGTTTTTTAAAAGCCTGAATAAAAAGCATTCTTGTCCCCTTTTTCTTTTATTCCCTTAGTTTCTTCCTTCCATTACATGACTACTTACTACATTTTAAAAAAAAATGGACATTCTTTATCTCTCAGCAGATGTGTCAAATATACAAGGCTCTCACCCGTAGCATTTACTCCAAGAGCAAGTCAGACATCGGTAGAAGCATAGGCAAATAATTGAATGGATGATGACCCCAGTGGGTCCCATTATTTTAAATAAAACCTCAGAAAAGCCTCCGTCCTCCGCCTCTGCACCCACCGCGCCCCTCCTTTTAGACAATGCTTTCACAAATGCTTCTCAGTTTACTTCACTCAAACTTAACACCATATAAATGCTACCCAAAGTCAATGTGCGCAGCTCTCTCCTGGTGCCTCATTTCCTCAATGGCTGAAAGACACTGAGCATAGAGGACAAAAGATGAGATCATGCACCGTGACCAGGTAGGTATGAAAAACGCCCGGGAAAATATAAACCATCGACCATCACTTCCCATAGACTATATCTGAATGTATATATTGTTTCCTGAGTTTTCTTCGATGCAGCCATACTCAAGCACATAGAAGCAAGACGGCCCCGATCCCGCCTTTCGGGTGATGTAGACAGGAGAGCGCGAATCACGTCGCTACTTGAGATTTATCTTTCTCCGTCAGCTTGTGTTCACTATGAGCGTTCAACCTTCCCAATATCGATAAATACTTTTCCTAACATATAACCCACATTTTAATTGAACCTACATTTCCTCTGCTCACTTATTTAATTGGATCATAGCCTTTTTAAAGTTTTTTTCTTTTCCTTTTTATTCTTCCTCAGGTACATAACCATATGTGGTTTGTATTTTCTATTTCCAAGTCAAAAAACAAACTCTTGGGTGTTCAAGCCCACTGTCCTTTTCTACCTTGTTAATTATCTTGGAGTTTCAGTCCATTTCTGCTTATACCAGTATCAACTTGTGTTTTTTTTTTTCCCCACCACTTTCAATGCGCTGGAGATAATTGGAAACACTGTATCTTTAGAGTTTACACAGGGCATGAACTATACTAGATGATGTAATTTTCTCTAGTTTATCCACTTTATTGGGGTAAGATAATCTGAAAATAGTCACTGAGTTTCTTTGCTCTTAGAAAAGCCTCAACCACTGAAGACATAAGTTTCTTAAATATTTGAATGAATGTGTTTGTCAATCAGCTCTATCTTTCTGAATGTTCCCTGGAGAGCACAGCTTTTATAACTTCCCCTCTTCCCCTTGCTTGGTTCTCTTCCCATCTCCATTCAAAAAGCAAAGGCTTATAATTGATTTTAAATGGAACAGGAAACTATTGAGAGAAAATAGAAATGGTAGAAAAGAGAAGTTTCAACCAGGGGAAGACAGCACTTTAAAACCCAGCAAAAGGGGGCTGGAGAGATGGCCCAGTGGATAAGAGCACTGACCGCTCTTCCAAAGGTCCCGAGTTCAAATCCCAGCAACCACACAGTGGCTCACAATCATCTGTAATGAGATCCGGTGCTCTGTTCTGGTGTGTCTGAGGACAGCGACAGTGTATTCAAATATATTAAATTAAAAAAAAAATCTTAAAAAAAAACCAGCAAAATTTCAGGACAGAGGAGTCTTCAGTTCTGGGAAGGTCTCAGGGTGGGTCTCTTTCTCTCTCCTGCTACATATTTGGCTAACTTCTCTCTTTCTCTATCTTGTACCCCAAAACCAATTGACAAAAAAGCAGACAGGGCTTATTCGAACCGCTGAGTAGAAACTATGCTTCAATGCCTCAACCTGAATATCACCTATAGCACGCATCCCACACACTACGAAATCCTCCAAAGTGTTCACCTCACGGTGATTTGACTCATTCACTTACAGCCATTCACAACAGCTCTGTTCATTCACTCTGCCCTACAAAGTTCCTATCCCATCCAAAAATTAGAGCAACTCAGCCATGCAAATTAGCACAGAAGTAGCTATTTACTCAATGGATCCCTTGTGGTTTTTTAAAGAGTACAGAGTTTCTAAAACTACCTAACCAAGTCCGTTCAAAGTTTAAGCCCTGGAAGGAGCTGGCTCACTCTAGACTAGTACTTCCAAGTACTGAGTTTTTGAGAAGAGTTATGTAAGAGGCTGGGCAACAATGATAAGGGCTTTTGTAGCAACGTGCTCAATTCAACAAATGTTAATTGGATAATTAATATGGAGTTATCACTGACTTACTGTACCTCTCCCGTCTAGGGGAGTAAGCATCTCCATCCTGGGGCTAGAGAACAAAATAAAGAATTGTACGAGACTTTCAGACTATGGGGAGAAACAGGCACCTTGGTTACATATTCTGCATACCCACCATTGGATGAAGGGAAGACTCAAGGAAAGAAGCCAGGAGATCAGCTCCTAGGCTAACTTCAGGACAAAGGTTTATTTTGTGCCTCACCCTGGTGATACCTCACTAATGATAGCTTGACTTAGGCATTTGCTGTGATCATGGAGTAGTCTTCTACTGTCTTAATTGAGATGCTCAAAAAATAAAAGTGGTAAACTAAAATAATTTCTTTGTATATTTTATGAGTTTGCTCTATTTGTTGTATATCTGGAGACAGTTTGCACTTCTAAATTCCAGCACCCAATTGCACCTGACAAGTAGAACGATCACACTCTACACGTGGAAAGTTGAGCCATGTCCTCTGATGTGTTGTGCATCATTGCAGTTTCCAACCTGGGCTGGTGTGGAGCCACTGCTCAAAACCTAGGTGAAGTAAGGGGAGCTACTCTTAAAATTAACACACTTAAAATTATCACTTTCCCTCTTTCAATTCTGGAATGTTACCTGATAGATATATTTTGTGAGACGTTTTACAGAGATAAGTGGTTCATTACTTGTTTGGATAAGATCAATGTTATTCTTTCAAATAAGTCTAATTGATACTACATTAAGCAGGCACCCAGGCGGGATACTGGATATCCTGGGAGAGGGCATGTTGTGGCGTGCCTTCAGAAGATTTTGAACACCATGAGCTACTGTTGTAAGACTGGCCTATAGAGTCACACGGGGACCATAGCATGTTGTAAAACACGAAAGAGAAATGTCTTGAATAGAATTCTACAGGAGAGCTTTTTTTCTACTTAATGAATGGACTCTGATCAAGAACATAACACAACTCTTAACTTCACTTTCTGAAGAGAAAAGAAAACACTTCTGTAGAAATTAGCTACTGTAACAAGAACAATGGGAGATTCCCAGAAGACAACCCAGCTTGAGAAGAACTATCCTCTGAGCCCTGGCAGGTTAATATTGATCATCCCTAGTAGGAAGTGACGGAAGGAATGGGAAGGCTGAGCAAAAAGGGAGCTGAGTGTATGTGAATGATTTTGTTGCTTATGTGGGCTTTCATCTGTTAACACGATAAAGTTATGAGTTTTTAAACATTTTTGATAGTTTTGTATAAGAATTTCATACATGCACATTATAGTTTGACCCCTTTCCCCTCTTATCCAAATCCTCCCCCAAGCCCTCCTCCCAACACCATCCCCTCCCAACTTGAGTTGCTCTCTCTCTTTCTCTCCCTCTCTCCCTCTCTCTCTCTCTCTCTCTCTCTCTCTCTCTCTCTCTCTCTCTCTCTCTCTCTCTCTCTCTCTCCTGGTGTATGAATAGCCTCTCAGGGGATGACTTCCAGCAGAAAAAAATGATCTTCCTCCCACAGAAGCCATACATGTTCAATAATTCCTCAGCTAGCATTGGGAGTTCCTGAGACTTCCCTCATCCATGCTTGGATTTGAGGTGACATGATTTTGTGCAGATATTCTTCAAACCATCAGAGCTACTGTGGATGTATGTGTTCAACAGCCCTGTCATGCACAGGTAATACTGGATATTTTCTTAGTGAATACACCCACTGCTTCTGGCTCTTAAAATCTTTCCACCCTCTCTCCCAAGACAATCTGAGACTTGGCAGGGGTGTGGGAGACATGGTTGTTCCATTTGTAGCCAAGCACCCAAAAGTTTTATTATCTTCATGTTGAATATCTGTATATTTATCATCATTCCCTGTGAATGTGGTCCTCTAGAGAAAATAGGTAGATGGGCTAATCTGGCTATAAAGATAAGCATTCTGCAGATGAAAACAGAGGAGATAGACCTGACCTTCGAGTATAAGATTCTAGCAATAAGAATAAATAAACATGGGATTTTTTTATATTTGACCCAGTTTTGCCTTTCAGGAAAGTTACAGGGCTCAAAGGGATTCTGTTTTTAGAATTAGCATTCTGGTTCATTTCCCACTGTTGATTAGATTGGCATCGAGTGTTTGCGTTCTTTTGAGTTCTCCATTGAGTGTGCAGGCTGTGTTCTGCATACACTCCAGGAAAGTAATTGCTGTCATGCCTGCCCTGCTGTGTTACATGGACATGATCAGGACGATCCTGTGTCAGTGCCCTTTTATGTGGGAATCATATTAATGTTAAGGATAAACATGATAAGTTGTTACAATTATTTGAATTGGCTAATTTTCCTCCATTCCCCAAAGAGCTTTTCTTGAAACATTGCTCAGAAATAACTTACCTTCCCAAGCAGCAGTCCCAATTAAAGTGTGAAGTTCAACAGCTTGTAGTCTACTGGCTTTATGGAATTAACACTGACGTTTTGGGCTGTTTTTATCACCTCTAAAAGGAATTGGTAACCTTAGCTGCCAGTCACTTCCACCTTCTACACCTAGTCCTAAAGCAAGACTAGTAGATGTTCAGATGTGTAGGCTTCCTAATTTAGGGCATGTCCTGTGAATAGAATTCATAAACTTTGTGTCCTTTTGTGTCTGACTTTGGTGTTACGTTTTTAAGATTCATGTTCATTGTAGCAGTTTTTAGAATTCTATGGCCAAATAATTTTCATTGAACATATCTACCATGTCTATCTAATTTAATTAGACATCTATTAACCTTTGGCTTGTGGCTATCACAGATAATGCTGTCAATTATGCATATTATTGCTCAAATTTTTTTAAAGATTTATTTTATAATTTTTAATGAGCGCAGGTGTCTGGAGACCAGAGTCATTTGATTCTCCTGGGGCTAGAGTTAGAAGCAGTCAATAAGTGCATGTGCTTGGAAACAAACTCATGTTGTCTGAAAGACCAGTGCATTCTCCCAACCATGGAGGTGTCACTCTGTCCCAAATAAAGACATTTATAATTATGTTGAGATGGGTGTCTCACTGTGTGACTACAACCAGCCTGAAACTACGTATGTGGACTAGACTGTCCTCAGAATCAGAAGGATCCACCTGCCTTGTTTCTCTGTTACTGGGATTGAAGGCATGTGCCGCTATGCCCAGTTTATGTAAAAGGTTTGCGTAGACATCTTTTTATGGGGTGTGTGTGTGTGTGTGTGTGTGTGTGTGTGTGTGTGTTATGCACATCAATGCGAGGGTGTGAAGATGCACACATCCATGAAGAGGCCAAAGGGCAATTTTGAATGTACTGCTTTATCACTTTCTTGTTCATTGTTCAGCCTCCTACTGAATCTGTAGCTAGGTGGGTGATAAGCAAGCCCTAGCAAGCTTCTTGTCCCTGCCCACCAACACAGTAGGGTAATGGTTGCAGGGAGCCATGCCCAAGTTTACCATGAATGCTAGGAAGTCAAACTCTGGTTTCCTGCAAGCTTACCCACAGTTATCCACTGAACTACCTTTGTGGCCCCCATTTTACAGGCATATAAGGGAACTCTGCATTTAGTATTCAGTGAATTTCTAGGTCATCTTCAAAGGGACCCACCACATTGTATTCTTACTAGCTGCATAGAGTGTTGGAATATCTGGGCTTTGTCACTATTGCTTGTTTCAATCTGCCCCTTTTATTCTAGCCTCCCTAATGGATGTGAGTAGAAGCTCATTGTGCTGATAGCATTTCCTTGGTGATGAATGACACTGGCTGTCTTCTCATGTGCCATTGGTCATCTATAGTACCCTTTGCCCCCGTGCTGTTGGCCTGATTTTCTTTTTATTACACACAGAGTCCTGTAATGTCCTCCCTTCCCCCCAGTATCCATTACCTCATGACTTCTTGCTTTCCTCTCTAAAAAGTAGTTGAGCCAGAAGTAACGGCCTTTTTAGAACTTTGTTCTCATGCAGTAAGCTTCTGCCTTTCTGGAGAGCATCGGGGATTTTATTGCCTTCCTCAAGGCTCCATGTCATGACTAAATAAACCCGACACAATTCTCTTCTGCTCTGCTAGTTACAGCTTTTCAACCAGAACTGTTTTTATGGATCCCTACGGGGCCAGCTAACAGAGAATCACAATGACTTGGAGAGCTAGGTGAGTTCCTAAAGAAATTACAAATTTTTAGTTTCCCTTGCACATTCTTCCAATGGCGATATAGTTTTAATATTGACTTTGAAAGTCTGTCTTATATATTTTGTATTAAGGCAGAAAATAGTTCATTTTACAAACCTAGAAAGTTATCTTACTAATTAGTGAGCGTTCATTCTTCTCTGATTTCTGTGAGCTTGGCACATTTGTAAAGGTGACTCTCCATAGTAAAGCTAAACTTTGCACAATGGTTTTTACATGATAAACATCTTTAAAAATATAAGGAACTGACAAAAGTGTGAGTATATTTATGTATTCTAAAATATCATCCTTGGTATTTTATTAGTAAATAAAATAAATCAGAAAAAGTAGGCTTGAAAAAATAAATGAAATAATGTATGAAATATGACAAAATTAACAATTAGTCTAGAGTTAACTGATGAGAAAGCCTTCAGTATGCCTCTTCAGGGGCTTGGGTGGAGCTCAGAATGTACAGAACCTGCCTAGCCTGCAAAAAACACTGGCTTTTTTCTTCAGTATGACAAACAAAATCGCAGAGTGGTTCTTCCCACCAAGAGGACATTTTAGCTCAGCACAGTTCTGCGACCTGTCATCTCAGTGCTGGGGGAGAGAAGACAGAAGAAACAAAATCTCAAAGCCGGAATGGTCCAGGCTATCTAGAGCAGCATAGCAAGACCCCATCTCAAATTGTATGTTCATATGTGTGTATGTATATATGTATAAATTTTTTGCATTCAGGGGGCTAGTAAAGCTTTTTCTACCTTCCAAAATATCCATTCATTTCTCTTAAGAGAGAACTACAAATATGGCATCAAGTATAATGGGGAAGCCTTATGTAATCCAGGAAAACCATAAGCCGATGGCCTGTCTTTCTCCACTCCTCTGGATCCCTGAATTGCAGCCATAGTAATCCAATTAGAAACATGCATGAAGCCGTTTTACACTAAGACCCTCACCTTTTTGTAAAATCAGGAATTGAGATAAATTTTCTTTTCCAAGACATTGCCACCAAGAAACCTAGGGCTAGGAACTCACTGACCCCATAGAAACTCTTCCATGAATTCTTCAAGGGAAACACTTACAAGAGAGAAGAACAGAGAGGCACGAGTCATAAGCATTCTCCTGAAGTTTTGTCCCAAGATGCTTCTGATCTCTATTTTAGCAAACTAGGACGTGTGGGCTATGCTCATGGTCCTATTGGCCTCTGAATTTCTGAAGACAAAAATCCCTGACAGTTATAGGAGACAACCAAGATGGAGAACATGTCCGTGTGGCTTTTTGATGACTTTTTGAAGGTGAGCCAAGAGAAGATGAATAGAATGGCGGAATGAAATAAGTGGGCTGCTTTGCAGATTTTAGGGAAGGACTGAAGAATTTAGAGTGTTTATATATCCTTTAAAATGATGTTTTCTTCCAGCCACACCCAGCCACACCTAACTGCAATAAAAATCTAGACACAGGACAACAAGGACACACCAATATGTCTTGTTAAAATGCAGCACGCCCTCAGGGAGTGTACCTGGAATTATTTACCCAATACATTCAAAATTTTGGATGGGATCCCCAGAATTACAAGAAAACAAAATCTAGTGAGCTGTTGGTTCTACATGGGAGTGTAAAAATCATCCAGATGAAAGAAGCCTGAATATAGACTGTGTCAGTGACTCAGCCCCAAGGTAATCGGGTCCGTGCTGCACGGTGGCCAGTGTTGTGTAGATGGTCAGTGTGTTCTTAGGTTTTACAGGAAAAAAACAGTGAAATCCATAAAGAGAGAAAATAGTTCACCTCTAGCAACTGGAGCAAAAGGGTGTTAAAAGATAAAGAAATAATAGGACAGATGTGAGGAGAGTGACAGAAGAGAAGGTGAGGGCTGCCCCTGGGCCGCCTTGAGGTCTGAAGAGAACAGGGAGAGCTTGGTGATTTTCAGTATCGATATCTCAGTCCAATCTGTTTATTATCTAGCTTTGAAGACATAGAAATAAAGGTTAATGCACAAGTGTGTGTGCCATGATTTGGGCAAACTGCTTCCACTTATCTCTAAAGGCCGCTGGAGACTATCTAAGAACCTCTCTAGGGAATTTCAAGTCATGATGCTATTTTGAAAATACACTTGACAGAAACTTCATCTTGTCTCACTTAACAAAGTTCTCAGCACTTCTGGATCTGCCGTTCACCATGGATTTGAAGAATTAACTGGAGGTGCATGGGTGATTCAGCTGACCACCAGTTAAAGCGTCCAACCTCGTTTGGAAGCATCTTCTACCCAGGTATGTTAACCTCAGCTAAGAAGCCATAGGAAGGAGTCTAGAAGCATCAGGAGACCAATGCAGTTCTAGCAATGCCTGGAGCATATCCAGAACAGCCTGATGACCTGGTGGCTTCCCATGCAATGGGGAGCTCACCACCTCTCATCTTGTTCCTTCCCTCTTATAAGTACAACCTGCCATCCTCTTCCCTTTGCTGCCTTTATGAACTCAGCCTGTCCTTCCTCCATTTTTACAGTACATTTAGTATAATCATTTTAAGATTAGGTTTCTGATTTCGGTCCATTTCTGCTCTCAAGGATTGCTCATATGTCTAGAATGAAGTCAAGGCTCTCTAAATACCATTCCTTACTGAATGTTTGCATGTGCTCTTGCTACTGCTGCGAACACTGTGTGGCCACTGTCCCCCATGCCCTTGGATCAGTTCCTTTAGTTCTGTATAGTTGCCAGCTCAATGTCAGCTGCTCTGAAAATCCATCTCATATTCCTGGACCTTGGGGAGGAGTCCTCTGTGCCCCAGCCACATCCTTATTCCCCAAGAACACAGATCCCACGGTGTGCTTTTGACATGCTTGGCATTGCTTTTGATGGGTGGCTATCATGGTGGAGGGGATTCTTCTACTCAGGTCTGTGGCTGTCTTCAGTGTCTTGTATGTGGTACCTTCATAAGAATAAAAGAATAAATGATGTTGCGTCTGATTGTCTTAAAATTGTCCTCTATATTTAATAAAAATTAAATATTTCTCTTTGGGATGACATGGAAATAATCTGTTTTACAAAAATTTTTCATGTAGTTGACTCATTGCTATCTCTTCTCCTTATACTCTCTATAAATTACATTAAATATTAACAATTTTTAATTCCTCCACAAGAAATGTACATGTGAACTTGGGGGAATATAATATCTCTTTGCCCACATGACATTGGAAAAATTAACACACACACACACACACACACACACACACACACACACACCACTTAATGAAGTATTTATAAATGACACAAGCAATATCAAGTCATGGTTCTCGACAGTAGGACACAGTGCATTTGGTATTTATTATAGATATGAATCATGAATCAAGAAATTTGAAGAGTATAATCATGACAATTTTAATTCTGTAGATTAGTAGAACATACCATTAATCACTGCCATACGGTCCAGGGCAGATAACAACCTTAGCACACATCTGTTGAAAAGAAATGCCATCAATTCATGAGCTAGTACTCTTTGCACCATTTTGGAAATCTTGGAATTAAAAAAAATAACAAAACAACAACAATAACAACAACAACAATGACAACAACAACAACAACAAAAAGAATTTTGCCTGTGGGGGATGTTTCTCCACATGGAAAAATAAACCAAAAAGGAAAACATCTCCCCAGAAAGTGTAGCTAAAACAGGTTTTTTTTTTCATATTGTTTTACAAAAAGAATTTGTATAACTGTAGTGGAGAAATTGTTTCTTCTCATTACTAATTTAATTTTTTTACTTTTAAACTTCAGTAAAATATTAATATTTGATTGATTACATATAAATATACTGATATATGCCACTTACTAATCTCTAAAGTGTACTATTAATCTATCATTTAGTTTATTCACTCTTGAGCTTAGCTTTTTATAACTATGCATTTGCTAAGAGTCCTATCTTCACTAAAGTGTGTAGTTGTAGTTTTTTGAGGGAAATGATACATGATCACTAGAAATGTTTGACTGATATGAAATTGGGCTAGAGAGGATTTTATTGCAGTTCCTTATGGTCTAAAGTAGGAACCAAGGGTTACTGCTCAAAGTCACAAAATATAATGTACATTATGTTCATTGCTTTTTAATCTGTTATTAATTATACTTACCTCTCAATAAGCATGTTGTGTTTTCTTAGTGATAGCCCCTTAATTATAGTACTATAAGAAACACATTTAATACATTCTTTTCCCTATTACAAACAATAACATATAATAACCTTAGTCTTCTATTCTTTCTAGAAAAAGTATTCATTGTGCACATTATAGGCTCTGGGTATGTTATACTACAGAGTTAACCCAGTTTCATTATTTCCTTTCTTACAGATCTGTTGGTGAGGCGAGGAAATTATTATGTGGTTCATTCAAGGATGATAGCATTCCAGGAGGGATGGTGACAGTATATGGACATCTGCAACTCCCTTAGATTTGTTACTGAACAAACAAAATTACACACTGCTTTTATCATTCCATGCCAGAAAGTTTATTGGTACATTTTAAAAGCATTATGCTTTAGAAACATTAATATGTGAGTAGGATCTGATTTAATTCCACTTCTCTTTTCTTTTCCCTTCATTTAAAAACATTAAATTTTGTTCTTTGATGATTTCACACATGTATAATGTTTTCTGATTGCCCTCACCCCCACCTTGCCTTATATCTCTCCCTACCCTGCACACCCCACTTCCCTGCTAAGCTTATTCCCTGCCAATCTTAATCTTAATCTGCTTTGGTTTTGCTCTTTTAACTTTGACCAGGGCCTTCTGTGTAGCCATAGAGCTAGAACTACATATTGGAGTGTGGTGACCCACAACTGACAAATCTGTCTCCTCCTCTTTCAGATTCTATCTGTATCCTACAGTTTGGCAGCAAGGATTGGGGTCCGATGAGCCCCATGGGTCTTCTGGACTGATTATCAAGAAGGCCTGTCTTGTAGAGACCCAGTGCAAGTATTTTACAGTAATTATGTGTTCATGGTTATGTCAGTTGTGTTTTGTCAAGAGGAGGGAATTTCATTGTCCTGTCTGCCTTCTGGCTCTTAAATTCTTTCCATCTCTTCTAAGGCAATGTTCCTTGAGCCTTCCTGGGAGGAGTGTGCAGATAAATGGATAGTTTTAGCGCTTAACTCTTATCTGTCACTTATTTTTAGCCTTTGGGCAGCCATGTGGCTCTACATTCACTGCAGATAGAAGCCTCTTTGATTAGAGTTGAGAATAGCCTTTGTCTAAGAGTGCTGGCATACATATTTAGAAGGCAGTTTGGCAGCAGATGTATTTAGCTACGATCAGTAGTAATTATCCTTAAAGTACCCGTGACTTCCGGAGGCATAATTGTTTAATCAGACCTACAGCACCAGGATGAGATCCCTTCCACAGAGAGGGCTTCGAACTAAACCAGAGAGCAGTTGGTTATCTCTGGGATAGCCATGCCACTTTTGCACATGTGGGGCCACAGGTTGCTGTCGTTCATGGAGTTCAACAGTGAGCAGTATAGACATTTCCTTCCCACCCCAGCAGTCTGTACCACATCTTAAAGCACTCTGAAATCTAACCAGCAGGAGGAAAATTTTTAGGTCAATTCCTGCTTGATTTCTCTACAGCTTTCAGCCATGGTGTGTGGTGTCTTTGGTAATAGAGACTTATCATTCAGTTCTGGTGAACAACCAAGAGGAAAGGCAACAGCTGTACTATTAGGGAGCTGTTCTTGGGCATCCCTGACGAAACTCCTACAGAGGTATCCCAAACTTGGCATGAGGATATAGTTTAGGAAGTTTCTGCTTCTAGAGGCAACAACATTATGTAACTCCATAGAGTATTTCTCTTTAACATTTTATTTTTAATTGTTAATTTGTTTTTGAAGGAAGGCAGGAGGTTTCTGTGTGGCTTCATCATGGTGTATGCTCTTTCCCCTGTCGCCCCATTCTCCCCACCTCCTAACCACCCACTTTCATCACCAGTAAGCCTGTCTTCACTTTCACTTACTTCTGTTCCCTCAGCCCTGTGTGAGGCTTAATTCCAAGTTTCTATTTTCATTCAAAATCAGCACATCGATGACAGATATCAAATATAGACTGTGTTGTTAAAAACTAATCAAGACACAGGAGTAGTTTCTCACTAGAGTCATAACAGAATTTTATGTTATTTCAAGGTAGTCTGTTTTCCTTGTATCTATTTTTAAATCTCTTAAAAGTTTTCACTTAAGAATATAAAAAATTCTACCTCTGAAATGTTTGATTTTTCTCTTGGACCAGTGCTCCAGAGATAAAAATAATTCCTCTACGCTTTGTCCATGAATGAGGCCATCATCAACAAGGCATGATTAGGCTCCTTACTGTGTAGGAAGGTGAACACACACATTCTTCAGTGGATGGTATGTTATCCTGTGATGTTCCTTTTAAACACAATGTTGAGATGCTCAAAGACTCAGAATGTTAAGTCAACCCAAGTATTACGACCAGTGTGGAGCTGCCGGGCAGAGTGTGGGCTGCAGCATCCATGGGTACACAGGAGCAGAGCACAGCTGAGCCAGCTGTCACCACTCAACACCCACATTAGTGTCTTTCTCCAAAGTGACGTCAACCAAGCACCCCATTGCCCACTGAGGGAGCAGTCACACTGTACTCCAGCTCCAGGGGTCTGCATGTTCTGCAGCACTTACAGAATGGTACGGCATGTGCCTGATCTCACAGAGAAGTTGCAATCATCGGGCTCAACCAAAGAGTCACATTAGGTTGGTTTCCATGGCTCATCCATGCATACTGGCATTCTGCCTGCTTTCACAATTCTCTCAGAAGTCACATCTGATCCTGTCCATCACCACCTGTGTCCTCTTCACACACACACACACACACACACACACACACACACACACACACACATACACACACACACACCTTTTTGGCAGGGCAGTATCGTTACTGTTGGAGAAAAGCCATCCAGGTTACTAAGCCGTGATTTCTTCACTGAGACAGAACATCTCGGGAATATGTTTTTCCTTTTATCCCTTGACACTTTAGTCTGGAGTTAACTTTAGAAGAGCCGAGATACACCGGAATACTCAAGGATATTCAGCAAGGACATACGTAAAAATAAATACAGAATCCCTAAGAAAGTGGTTTCTTCTATGACTCAGAAACACTGCACTGCATCCAAATGCTAAGAGGTCTTCTTAGCGGATGCAGATAGCGGATTGGCTGCCTCGCGCACTGTCAGCACCTCTGACGCTTCCCTCTGAGCTGTGTTAACGTTTACTCCAGATGCAGAGACAGTTTCCACTCACACAGAACATCTGCTTATGGTCCCAGGATGCTTAGATACCTTTTCTCAAACTGTCAAAATGAGTCCCTTTCGGAATCAAGAGAGAGAGGGGGGGGTGAGCCTCCAGCGGGGGTGTATTAATAATTCCTTCTCCTCTGAGGAAGATGAAGTGGGATTTACTGTGGTTGTTTTGGATTTCATTTTGCTTGCCTCTTCATGGTTGCCTCTGAAAACAGCAGATTCCTGGAGCTGGCCTACTGTATATCCTACTCGGGCAGTTATATCTGAAGGAGGCATTTGTAAGCTTCCATGCTTCCTCTATGCACTATGATTTTAACAATAATATTTACAGAAGACAAATGTTCCGAATCAGGCAAGAATGAGCCAACTCTGGCTTTGTCATTTGCTTACAGTGTTTTCTATACATTTCTGAGCCTTATTTTATTTTATCTTATTTAAAACAGAGTCTTACTGTACATGTCACAGACTGGCCTTGAACTTGCTACTTAGGCCTGGAACTCA
Organism: Rattus norvegicus; assembly: GCF_021556685.1. Classification (NCBI taxonomy): domain Eukaryota; kingdom Metazoa; phylum Chordata; class Mammalia; order Rodentia; family Muridae; genus Rattus; species Rattus norvegicus. Next base: position 124,844,721 of record NC_141542.1, on the reverse strand, counting down.
TGATTTTCCTGACCTCAGGCTCCCAAGTGCTGGGACTATAGGCTACAGTATCATACCTGGATCTCAATTTCTTTTATAAAGTGGGAATAATAGTCACAAGTGTAGTTGTATCTAGATGAATCTATCTGAAAGAGTGCTTGTCTAGCATGTCCGAGGTGTTGGTTTGGTCCCTAGGACTTGGGTACTGGCGGCACACATCTCTAATACCAACACTAAGAAAAGGGAGTCAGGGAGATAAGAAGTTCAAAAGAATTTGTGCCCACTATACAGATTCACATGCTAAACTACTAACCTCATATCTTAGTCAGCTTTCCACTAATGAGACAACTGCCTGAGATAATCAAATTAAATAAAGAAACAAAAGATGTACCCTGGCTGAAAGTTCCAGAAATTCTGGTCCTGTTTCTTTGGGGCTTATGGACAGGGAGCATCTATTAGAGGGGAGTGTGATGGGTCAATTATCTTGACCCAAAGTGCCTGGGATTCATAGAGAAGAGAGGCTCGAGAACCAGTATCCCCTTCAATGTGTTCCCAGGAGCATCTAGAACTCAAATAACATCATGGGGGTGCTGATCTGGGTAATGCTTATCCAAGCAAATTGAGTCTCCAATGGAAATCATATAGCATATAAAGTTCTCATGAATGGGGCAGTGTCCCAGCAAAAGAGACCTCAAGGTGCCACCTCACTTCCATACCCTGTGAAGACATAGGGAATGAATCAGGAAACATCAGTAGGCACAGATCTGCTTGCACCAGGACCTCAAATATCAGCCCCTTGTCTGTGAAAAGTAAGCTTCTGTTTAAACCATGCACTCAGTGATACTTTGTGATGAAAGTATAAATGAACATGGACTATTCACTCAGCTAGGTCTGGTGTCCTTTATTTATTCAATGCTGCATCTTTACAATCCATTCATGTTTCTGAAGTTCACTTCTGGCACTATTATGTCCTAGAATTTTTACTTAGGGTGTAGTGTTTTATCTTTTCTGTTATTGTTGAATACTTGACCATTTCTTGTCGAGCCCGTTCTGAAGCCATTTACTCTGGCTACTCTGTGGATATAATCTGGTATCTGAAAGTAAATTTTTCTATGGGGCTACAAAACTATCAATAGAAAAGGTCACATGGTCCTTCGTGTTTAGTCAGTGCTGTTAGCTTCTGTTGAAGAGGGTTTACGAGACATTGTTCCTGTCCATGATATATAAAGATCCTCACTCTCCATTTCGTTTCCAACTTTTGGCATTGTCAGACACTCTGATTTCTACCAATATGGTGAGCAAATACTGGTATCACAGCCATGTCATAGTCACTGTGACATTAAATACGGACTTTGCTGGAATAAAGAGATTTGATACATTTGAATCCCTGCTAGATGCCATGATGTCTTCTGTAATTCTACTCAGGTTATGAGTTATTCGTATGAGACAAGATTGTCTTTTGTTTCCTTATTGAATTTGGGGATATTTCCATTTGCTGAGTGTTGTCTTGTTCCTGGCTGTATGTTAAAATAGATTTATTTTCACAAGCTGTGTATTTATTTTTATCTCTGATAAGATTATAGTTTAAATTTTAATATAGTAAAAGTTAGCAAGTTTATTTTTCTGTTGTGCTTTCTGAGTCTTGTTTCAGTATTCCCTACCTAGAGATTATAAAGCCATTCGGTCATATCCCAATAGCTTTATTATTTTGATTTTCACATTCAAGTCAACTATGGACGTCAATGGATTTGTGTATAAGCAAGGGGTGTCATGGACCTTTGCTTGTTATTTTAGCATAGAATGCCATACTGCTCAAACCTTTCCCCAAGCCTCCTACTTTGTAGTGTTTCTTTGTCCTAGGCCAGTTGTCCTTATGTGTTCATGTGTATTTCTACTGTTTCTCTCCTGGTGTATCTGTCTTGCTTACCGTATTAATTTTATACTCTTAATCCCACAACTCAATACTATATCTTGGTGCTCAGCATTTCAGGTTTTCTCTAGTCGAGTCTTAAGGAGAGTTTCTTGACTGTTTTGTGATATCATTACACTTCAGTCACATGTCAGAATAAACTCTCCAATTTCCACTCAAAAATAAAACCAAGTGGAATGGTTCGGGGTTTATTTGAGAAGTCCAGATTTGATTAAATTGGATGGAATCTATACATCAACCAGCAAAGATTTGACACCTGCCTGGCTCATTATTCTCCTCATTTCTTTGGGGCTGGGGTGGGGGGTGCATTAGCCTGTGTGTGTGCATCTAGAGGCTGGAGTTTGGCATTGTACCTTCCTCCATTATTCTCCATTGATCTTCCTGAGATAGGATCTTTCAGTGAACTCAGCTTGCTGATGGAGACAAGCTGTACAGAGGCCCAACGATCTGCCCGTTTGCTGCTCCCCAGCACCCAGCTTACAAACCTGAGTCTCCTTACTGGGATCTTACTGAGTTGTCAGACCCAGACAATGGCCCTCACACTCTACAGCTTATCAACTGAGCAGCTTAACTGTATAGTTCTCTCCGTATCTTCTAGGGCGTTTACTCTGGTGTATTTATCTCCTTCTAAATATACGATATATATTCATACTTTTTGTCCTCCTTAATAAGTACCTTATAGAAGCAAGAGTGGCTTCAACATACTGACATATTTAGTTTTTCATTTAAATCCCTAAGACTTTCTCTTTCTTCATTGTTACCCTGGCCACAACCACCCCACGATGCTGAAAACACTGGACACAGCAGGGACTTTACTTTTACCTCATCTCAAGAGGAAATTTTGGTAGTTTTCTACAAGATGTTATATTTTTAAGTTAGCTATTATATTTATTCATTTGTCTAGTTATTCATGTGTGTATGACTTGGTGTGTGTGTGTGTATCTAGTTATTCATGTGCATATGACTTGGTATGTGTGTGTGTATGAGTGTGTGTGTATATGAGTGTGTGTGTATCTGTGTGTGTATGAGTGTGTGTGTATGTGTGTGAGTGTGCTGTGCATGTGTGTGCGTCTAATTATTCATGTGAATATGCCTTGGTGTATGAGTATATGAGTGTGTGTGTGTATGAGTGTGTGTGTGTATGAGTGTGTGTGTATCTGAGTGTGTGTGTATGAGTGTGTGTGTGAGTGTGTGTGTATGTTTGAGTATGTGTGTGTATGAGTGTGTGTGTATGAGTGTGTGTGCATGTGTGTGTGTCTGAGTGTGTGTGTATGAGTGTGTGTGTATCTGTGTGTGTATGAGTGTGTGTGTATGTGTGTGAGTGTGCTGTGCATGTGTGTGCGTCTAATTATTCATGTGAATATGCCTTGGTGTGTGAGTATATGAGTTTGTGTGTGTGTATGAGTGTGTGTGTATGTGTGTGTGTGTGAATGTCCATGTATCTAATTATTCACGTGCATATGACTTGGTGTGTGTGTGTCTGAGTGTGTGTGTCTGAGTGTGTGTGTATGAGTGTGTGTGCATGTGTGTGTGTCTGAGTGTGTGTGTATCTGAGTGTGTGTGTATGAGTGTGTGTGTGAGTGTGTGTATGTTTGAGTATGTGTGTGTATGAGTGTGTGTGTCTGAGTGTGTGTGCATGTGTGTGTGTCTGAGTGTGTGTGTATCTGAGTGTGTGTGTATTAGTGTGTGTGTGCCTATGAGTGTGTGTACTCATGCATGTGCACACACCCACATGTGCTGTGAAGATTCAGGTGTGCATGCACCACAGGGCACAGGGGAACAGAAGACAACCTCTAACCCTGCTTCTTATCTGCCTTGTCTGAGACAGAGATTCTTCCTTGTTTTTCCACTGTGTGTGTGTGTCACACACGTCCCCCAGTCTCTGCTTCTCATCTCCCCACAGAACCACTGAGATTGTTACTATTATACAGCCTGAGCACTGTATCTGGTTTCTCATGTGGGTTTTTGGGGATTTATCTTGGGTCCACGTACTTACACATCAAGGACTTTTACTTGAGGAGCCATTTCCCTGCCTACGATGTTACTCTTTGACAGTTCAACATTAATTTAAAAGGTACAATGATAGCCTCTTTGCTGAATTGTTTCATGTAATAAGTAAGATTACTTGTGTAATAAGTAAGACTACTTACATATAGCACGTGATACATATAATTGAAAAGGGCACCCTTTTCAGAATAAAATCATCAATTTGGGAAGAAGAAATATTGAACATCATAAGTACAATGTATAAGTACTTATAAACACCCTCTCTGACAGATGACAGTTAGTCTCTTGTTTTCTGCAGGCCACAGAAAGGAAGACACCAAGTGGTGGTGAATACAGGATTATTATTACCTTTGTAGATGCCCTAAGGAGAATGATTGAAAGTTTAGAGCAAAATAGTTTGTTAAAATGCCCTGTACCGTATATACGCTCGATAACGTTCTCCATGAACTAAATGGTTTAAAATGCAAAAATAAAAAATAAAAATAAAAAATAAATTGGAGAAAGAATACAACAGAAAACTGACGTGAACAAGATGTTTGAGTCTAGCAAGTTATTTGTGATATAGCCATGCTATTTTGAAATAATAATTGTGTACTAAGCATTCATGACTCAGCGGCCTCCACCCAACCCTGAGGTGTCCTGTCGGTCACAGTGAGGATCGAGGAAGCAGGGTAGAGTTGTGAATTCAGGGCAAGTGGCCTGTCTTTGGGATCCTCCCACACACACTGCTCTCTTCTTCCCCGGGCCTCTTTGATCTGCCAGGACAATGAGAAGGCAGGAGGTGACCTAGATGGAGCAAGGGAGGAGGAAGAAAGTTCCTAGCAGGGAATGAAGATTATGAAGGTTCTTTATTTTTTTCCTTCTGCATAGGTGATCTCGGACAGGGGTGCTTGTACCTTAGTGGGCAGGTTCTCAAAGGAAAGCAGAGAATAAAGAGGCAGAGGCTTCTATTCTAGGCTAGATGGGAAGCTTCTGGTTGCTGGTTTTTGTGTGTTCATTTTGCAACCAGTAGATTACAGAGTAAAGGCAGGCTTCAAACACCCGCTCCCTCCTTGTGTCTCCCCGCTCTTCTCATTTCCTTAAAGCAATGTATTTCCAATGTTTTGAGAAATTTTGTGATTAATGACCAGGTCCCATGAAGCCTTTACACACATAACCTACCTTCAGTAGAGGCCAAACATAAGTTTATTTTAAAAAATAAAATGACTTATTAACATCATGGGAGGCAATCTACTCCATGCAGTAAATATGTGTGAGGCTAACCCTGGTACCCATGGCCTTCACACTTTCCTCAGATTAGGCCAGGGCTTGTTGTCTGTCTGTATCTCATTGCTTCTCAATGCCTAAGTAACACCCAAGAATGCTCTCCTCATACATAAGCAGTCCCCCACTTTCACTTATGTTCCACTGTTTGAGACCATCATTTGAAAGTCATGCTTGATTCTGACTGCTTATTTAAAACCATTCTAAGTGCTGGTCATTGTTTCTCTGTAGTATACAAGTAACCTTATTCCTAGCATACCCCATTAAAAAAGCAAACTGTTACTGTCTTGCCTGAATAGACCCAGTCTACTGCTTTACTGAATTAGAGTAATGCCTTCTCTTACTGATTAATCACATGTACACTACAAATTAGTCATACTAAATCTATTGCCATTACTTTCCTTTGGTCATCTCTTACAATATGGGGTGCTAGGTTATTCAGTCAAATATCAGAGACACGGTGATCTAGACAGTCTTTGCCACCTAGTACCTGACAGCCCGATTGAAGAGGCTGAGAAAATAGGTCATGGACACAAAGCACACTTGACTTCTATTACATGAGTAAGCCTAGAACCCAGGGATCCTCTATGAACTCCTGTCACTGGAAATAACCTAGGGTTCTTTGATTCATACAAAAGAAATCCCGTATACCCAAGTGCTCAGCTTCCCAAACCATAATTTTGGAATAGACCTTTCAATATTAAAAGTTATTTTGACTGCAATCGCAAACTATTTTTTTTTGTTTATCTGTGATAGGCTCTCTCCTTGTAGCCCAGGCTAGCCTCACACTCATGGCCTTCCTGTCTCTGTCTTTGAGTGACTAGATTACAGGCATTTGTAATCTGGCATTGTCCCCTGATAAGTTCTATGCTGTTGCTTAAGTACGTGATACTGCAAAGGGAAGCAACATTTTAAAATACCAACCTAAATTTTTCTGATAAAACTTAAAATATTATTTAAATATTAAGAGATAAATATTGACAATTTGTATGTTTCTTCTTGGACCATTTTCTATGACCAGCTCCCTTCCCCCATGTAGGAATGTGTGTATTAGCCTGCTTAATTCTCTAAAAATGTGTGACAGTTTGTACAGAGGAATATACAAAAATTTTATTGTGGTTGAAGATTATCTAACTCTAGTTTTACCTAATGCCATGACCTCCATCAAGGTGGAAACACCTGTAGCCTCCCTGTCCTCATGAAATCAGTCGATGCACTCCTCTCAAGGATTTTTACCATTCGCCGTAGATTGGCAAATTCAACCAGCAAGTGTGCCACCTTTGGTGTAGCGCATCTCTCTAGTTCTCCACGAACAGATTTTAAAGTATTTCAAACTATGTGTGGTTTAAATATCGTAGAATAGCAGAGGTTTCCGCTCATCGAATCCTTTTGTTTGTTTGCCTTGCTCTGTTTTAAACACAGAACAGAATGCAGCCCTTGCCTCACACTCCGGGAAGCCTCAACAGTGAGTTTCAAATTGACCTAATAAAAGAAAGCTACCCTTTTAAAACTATCAACAAACCTGGAAGTATAAATAACAGATCTGCAAATTTTGTTAGCATAATGAGGAAAATTTACAGGCAGAAAATGTCTCTCGAAATTGACAAAGGAAGTGCCCATCTAGATTTCAAGGCTGTGAGAGGGTTTGAGAGGGCAACATAAACTACCTACCCCTGTCAGGTAATAAGATGCTACCATAGGTAGCCGCTGGCCTGTGAGAGCCGCAATGCATGCTGGGAGGCCTGGAGGAGCAAAGCGTCTGTGAAGCCCAGGCACGTATATACTCTTTCCTATTTTAGGACCATATATATATATATTTAATTTTCTATTTTAATATATCATTTATGCTTTGCAGGCGTATCGTAACACTTTCCTTCAGCATTGGTGACCTGAATTGCGTCAAGGTCAGGAATGAATCAAGGTGTCCGTGGAGACATGAAAATGAAAAGATGGGCTGAGAGGAAATGATTTTATGGATGGCTTGGAATCTCGGTCTGTTTTCTCAAGAGATGAGAGGAGGACCAATTTCTGAAATTGAGGTGGGAAAGATTTGGGCAAAAAGCCCTCAGGAAGAGCAGTCTGCAGAGTCTGGGGATCAGCCTGGGAGAAGCCTAGTAAATGCTGATCTCTTAGAAACCCATTTAGATGGGTGTGCATCCGCTCCAGGCTGCCGCATTGGTGGGGCACAAGAGGGTCTGCCACACATGAGTGAGGTGGGAAGTTACTGAAGGGTATTTATTAGGCAGGAAAAGTTCATGACCTCACTTCTGTGGAGAGGATTAAAAGACTGGCCAAAATGGAACTCGGGCAGGTAAATACTTAGAAATAGCACAGAATGGGGATAATGAAGACTTGGTCCATGGAATAGTAAATGGAGTGAAGAGGGTTGGTAATAAACAGATTTTAAGGATGAAGGGGACCCTTTTGGTGGAGACAGTCCAGAATCCTGACCAAAGACGGCAGGAAGTCCAGAGTCCTCACTAACATAACAGTATAAGACTCAGGTTAAGGGACTGCCAGGCGCTAGACCATTGCCCCCGCGGAAAGGGCTCATTTAAGCTATCCTGGCTCTGAAGTAGCTGTTGCCAGGGACATTTATCAAAAGTCTGTAGAAGCTATTCCTTATTGGTTGCTTTAAGTCCTGGCTCTAGTATCACATGAAAAGGATCTCCAGGAACAGAATGATAAAGGATCTGATTCAGACCGCTATCCATAAGCCCGAGAATTCATATAAATCTGGGTTTCTAGTCTTCCACTGTTGTTTCTGTTCATCTATGAGTCAAGGTCGTCGTGTTCCTTTAGTTATAGACTTGGAGCTTGAGGACAAATTCTCCTAGATGCAGACATTTCTTTCTTTTTTCCTTTTTTTCCCCCCCTGCCAGGTACCTTCAACACAAACGCCTTACTTCCCTTCTTCTCTCTTCCCCTTTAAAATCTTCAGAGCTCTAACTTTAAACAGTTATAGTCTGAGTGTAGAAGTTTAATCGAAAGAGAAAGAGATGCCAGTTTCTATTTCTTTAAAAAGTATTTTTATACAGCTCATGGCTCAGTTCTTTAAATGGCCCCTGGCTCCGATGGCGTAGAAATCAAATTAGGCAAGTTTCTGCAGCTTTGATAAGCTTGGGAAAGCCTAAAGTCATCCCAAGGACAATGAGTATGATTGCTGATGGAATTTATGATATTACTGGGGGCAAAGATCTGGTACATATTTAGAAATAGTTTGTGTGTGCTCATATGTGTGTGCTTATGTGCATGTGTGCATGTTGTTGTGTATGCATGTGGGTTTTCATTAAATCCCTATAAATCTTACGTGTTTTGCATATATGATTTGTATATGATTAGCCTTTCAAAATCAAATTACTGTTTCAGAAAGAAGATTCAAAACAAAAAAAATCATACAGTTTTTGCCATGCTATTCTAATTGATACTTTTCTTCTCCCGTAGAGCACAGGAAATGATCTTAATCAGATGGCTCTGGTGCACAGTGTCTACAGAGGCCCCGATTTTAATCTGAGGAAATCACTCTATTCAACTAAGCCAAAGGAAATTTCTTGAAGGAGCCTTTTAGCCTGACAGACTTGGAAGAATGGCACATGGTGGGAGCTGAAGGAAATCAGGATGTTTTTATGAAAACGGAACTAGAGGTAACCAGAACGAGATAAACTTGGCTTCAGAAAACACAAACAGGCATAATATATGGAAACCTTGTTCCAAGACCTTGTGTGCTAGACAGTGAGGGAAACTGAATCCCAAAGCCTGAAATAGATGGCAGAAGACTTAAGACTTTACATTCTGAAGACGTGTTTGATTTTTAGTCATCGGTTCCCAACATTTCAGAAATTAAACAAAAATTTTGCTTTGTTTTTACAGCATTCTACAGTCTTTCTCCCAACTCTTCCACAAGACTCCCCAAACCACAAGACAACCCCGCCCAACTCCATCTGATGTTTGGCTGTGGGTCTCTGAATCTATTCCATTGGCTACTGGGTAGAGCCTCTCAGAGGACAGTTATGCTAGGCCCCTGTTTATGAGTGTAAGAGAGTATCATTAATGGCGTCAGGGATTGGCCCTTGCCCATGGGATGGGTCTCAAGTTGGGCCAGTCATTGGTTAGCCATTCCCTCAGTCTCTGCTCTATCTTTGATCTTGCAGATCTTTTTTGTAGGAAGGACACATTGTGAGTTAGAGGTTTTCTGAGTGGGTTCCTGTCCTTATCCCACCACTGGGAGTCCTGCCTAGCTACAGGAAGTGGCCTCATCAAGATCTATATCCTTCACTGCTAAAAGTCTCAGCTGAAGTTGCCCCTATAAACCCTCTCCCCTGCTCTCCCCACATTTGGCTCACCCTCCTCCTGCCCTCTACCCTCAGTTCCCTCCTTCCATTGATCTCTGATATCTATTTTGTTTTCCCTTCTGAGAAAGATTCAACCATCTTCCCTTGGACCCTTTCTTTGGGCCTGTGGATTGTATCATGGTTATCCAATACTTAATGACAAATAACCACTTATAAGTGAGTACATACCATGCATATCCTTTTGGGTATCCCTCAGGATGATATTTTCTAGTTCCATCCATTTGCCTGTGAAACTCACCATGTCCTTGTTTTTAATGGCTGAGTAGTATTCCATTGTGTAAATGAGCCACATTTTCTTTATCCATTTTTCAGTTGAGGGACATCTGGGTTGTTTCCAGTTGCTGGCTCTTGGGAATAAAGCTGCTATTGGACATAGTGGGGCCAGTGTCCTTGTGGAATGGTGGAGCATCTTTTGGGTATGTGCCCAGAAGTGATATAGCTAGTTTTTGAGGTAGAGTTATTCACAATTTTCTGAGAAACTGCCAAATTGATTTCCAGAGTGGTTATACACATTTGTACTCCCAACAGTGAGGAGTGTTCACCTTGCTCCACAACTTTACCAGCACGTGCTGTCCTGAAGTGACAGGGACTCCACAGGAAGGCCAACAGAGTCAAGTAAGTCAGACTTTCGGGGGCTCCCAAAGACTGAATTACTAACAAAAGACTGAGCACAGACTAAACCCAGGTACCCTGTGCATATGTAGCAGATTAGCTTGGCCTTCATGTGGCACCCCAACAAGTGGAGCAGGGGCTGCCCATGAGCCTGTTGACTGCCTGCCAATGGATCCCATTCCCCAAAACAGTCTGCCTTTCTGACCTCTGTGGAAGAGGATGCACCCACTCCTGCAGCAACTTGATGTGCAGGGTGGGGTGGTGGGAGGTGGGGGGGTAGTATAGGGAGTAACACACAGAGGAGGGATTCCCCTTTGCAAAGGAGAAGGAGAGGATAGAATGAGGGAAGGCTCTGTGTGTAGAGATATTAGGAGGAGAGGGGAGACTGATGTCGGGATATGAAGTGGATAAATAAATAAATTTAATAAGAGTATTCTACAGAGATCATGTCTGGCCCATAAATCTTGTATTATAGATGGATTGCTTCCTTATATAGAATAGTTAATCAATATCTATTGAAAATTTACAACAACTCTTTCACATCGTGGATCTTTGGAATATTCAGACAGACAGACATACAGACACACACACACACACACACAGAGAGAGAGAGAGAGAGAGAGAGAGAGAGAGAGAGAGAGAGAGAGAGAGAGAGAGAGAGAGAGAGAGAGAGAGAAACAATTCAATCACAAAGCCTGGCATTTTATAGAATGTTTCAATCCAGTTCCTTTCTGGAGACATCCACATCCACACTCTGGCTAGCTGTCTCCTAGGTAATTTAAAGCCCAGGGAATTAACAATGAAAGTTAACCACCATGAGACATTAAACAATAAGGAAGATGGCAGGTGTGGTTTATAAATGAGTACAAACACAAGAATCAAGAATTAGAAAACCGGGACTGAGTCAAAGCCATCGATGCCACTGCTGAACCTGAGGCCAGCCTCCCAGAGAAATCTGATTAGCTCTGCCCCTCCTGAGGAACTGAAACATATACAGGAGAAAGACCCCCAGCAACCACACCAGCTACAATGTACATGTTGGACAATGTTTTTCTCTGGCTGCTTATGATTCTAAACCCTTGGAATGTCCTAGTGGAGCAGAGTCTGTTTAAAACACCCACGTTTTGGTTTAATTGTTGAACTTTTCGCATTCTTGCCCATTTACTAAGATTTTTGTTTAATACAGAATATCGATGATGCAACTTACCCTGTCAGTTTTATGTTCCTTTGAACAAATTCAACAAATATATCTACCCCTAATTAGTTAACAAATTCCACGGTTTTTAGAGATGAGTGTTTGGGTCGTCAATTATTATTTTTTTTTTTTTGGTTCTTTTTTTCGGAGCTGGGGACTGAACCCAGGGCCTTGCGCTTCCTAGGAAGCGCTCTACCACTGAGCTAAATCCCCAACCCCCGTCAATTATTTTATATGCCTCTCTGCCTCTCTGCCTCTCTCTCTCTCTCTCTCTCTCTCTCTCTCCCTCTCCCTCTCCCTCTCCCTCTCCCTCTCCCTCTCCCCCTCCCCCTCCCCCTCCCCCTCTCCCTCTCCCTCTCCCTCTCTCCCTCTCCCTCTCCCTCTCCCTCTCTCCCTCTCCCCCTCCCCCTCCCCCTCCCCCTCCCCCTCCCCCTCCCCCTCCCCCTCCCCCTCTCTCTCTCTCTCTCTCTCTCTCTCTCTCTCTCTCTCTCTCTCTCTCTCTCTGTGTATTCCATACATGTGCAGGTGTACACTTGTGTGTATAGTTGGGGGAATGCATTCACATGTGTGCACATGTGCATCTGAATGTCACATGTCAACCTCATTCCTCAGGACCCTTTACTCTTGTTTTTGAGGCAGGCTTTCTCCCTGGGACCTGGACCTCACTGACTAGGCTAGGATAGCTGGCCAGGGAACTCTGTGGGTCTACCAGTATGTGCCCCTCAGGGTAGAATTATAAGCCCCTATCACAGTCCCTGACTGGCTTTTTAGTAGACTGCTGGGACCAGATTCAAATCTTTTATGTGAGCATTTTACCTAAGTTGCCTTTCTTCTCAGGTTCTGTTCACTAATTTTAAATGAGGGGTTGGGGATTTAGCTCAATGGTAGAGCACTTGCCTAGCAAGCACAAGGCCCTGGGTTCGGTCCTCAGCTCTGGGAGGAAAAAAAAACTTTAAATGAAGTAAAATGTTTGTGTGTTTATTCTTCTCAACCAAATAACAACTCATTATACTTTGGGATTTAATAATAAATTATTGGCATCCAACGTGTACCTGATTGCTGGAGTTCTACTATTAAACTACAAGCTTTAAATAGATTTAAGGTCGCAAACTGATGAGCCCTCACTTATACTACTTTTTCTTTGTGAAATGGAGACACAACATTCAAGTCTTACAAATATCAACCCTTGGATTTCTCATGTGTGTGCCAGGGGTAGAAAGAGGGGCAGCCAACAGGAGGCTGGAAGGTTGAAAATCTGTGAAAGAATAATCCCACTTCTGATGGAATTAATTTGGTTTCTTGTGGGTCATTATTTTTCTGTGTCTTAATTCCCCCAGTTACAAAAAAAGAGTTATTCCTTTTGTGAACACAAGAACAACAATTCAATGACTAGCTTAGTAATTTCATTTCATTTAAAATATATTTATCACTTAATATATTATAACTTACAAAATGTGGGTAGTTTTAAAGCTGTCAGAATACAAACTCCTAAACAGGAGAAGCAGTTAGCATATGTTCTAACTCTGCAATTTCTTATGTAAAACATTTTGGAAATATTGCCTAATAGCACAGAAAAGTAAATGAAAAGACTTTAGGTTCAATTTGAACAAGTATATTTAAAAGATATGTTTTTTTTAAAAAGATATGAATACAAAAAGAATGTAATTCAGCAATCAAATTCTTACATTAGTCTCTAAACTATATAACCCAACAAGCCAAGCAAACACCCTAAGTTTATCTGTGTATAGCTGTCTTGATAAATATTTCGTTAGATATTTTCCTCTTCTTTGTTTAATAAATGATTTGTCTAGTTCTGCCTGGAAATCTTTTGTTTGTATCTAATAAAAGATTTTAGGGTTAAGCTAATTATTTTAAGCTTAAATTCTAATTCTAGCTTTGCTGCTGATTACATGTGTCACCTTGGTAACGTGTCTTAATCCTTCAACACTTCAGTGTCTTTATCTACAAAATACAGAGCAAAAAAAAGAGAACACACATACCACTACAACCTCTGCTTACACTCACTGCAGACATTAATAATCAATCATGAAAACCTTCCCTGTTGAATCTACACACAATCAGAAACTTTTGCATCACTGCTGTGCCCCTGCATTAGACTTTCCTGTTTTCTTTAATGATTATCCTCTTTCAGCTCTACTTTAAATACTTCTATGAGTTGCTTAAACACAATCAGCCCTGGGATATACTGCAATGACCACCCTTTTTCCAGAAATGGAAAATGAATGATACAAATTCATATGTCATCATCAATAGTGCTGAAATCCAAAACCCCTCTGTTTCCCTCTCTTGGTAACTTAGCTTTTGCATGTTCGGAAGTTTAGTATCATTGTTAGAACTTAAGATGTGCCGTAGCCGTTTGACAATGGAAGCATCCTCTGTCTTTGGAGACGCTTTGTTCTAAGCTTCATTCTAGCCCTGAGCTCAGAGCCAGATATAATGGATATTCTGTCAAGACTGGCCAGATAAATAAATGTTTCCAACTCTACAGCCTTAATGACTATATTTTATAAGACTGCATTTAAATTTTCTCTATGCTATGTAGGTTTTCTTCTGTGGCACCCACATTGATTGTTCTCTAGTCAATATCTTATCTGTTTTCTATCTGACATTCTGTCTGATGTTCTATCTGCACCCTTCATCGGTTTTGTGTTAATTGTCAGAGTAGGTGTTTGGGAGGACCCCATGCAGCAGAGTGCAAACCCAGGTGATCCTTAATTGGGAGTCCAGCAGTGCTCATTTTTCACACCAGCTGACTGGTGCCATGCTGGAAAGAGCAGGAGTTTACCATGTCAGTGACAACGCTGGGAACAACCTCGATTGATTAAGGGACAGATGCTCTTGAGCACAATTAGTCGTTTGAGGTGACCTAAGTTGTTATTGAATAAAAAGAAGGAAGATTTCACGGCGAGTGGCTGAACAGGTCCTAACAGTGATACAGGCAGAACAAATTGGTAAGGAAGCATTTATAGTGAAGTCTATAGAACCAGAATTTAGACCATTCAGAACGGACAGCCTTCTCCAACTTATTCTTTGTGCTCTAACAGAACAAACCAATACTTATCTGAATTATAAATGACAACATAAAAGCTAAAATAAGTAGAAAAGCACATATTTGAACATGCTTTTATTCTTGAAATGTCCAGTATATCTGGGATGTACTCTTACAAGGCTCGTGGCACTAAAGTTGAGTAACTGTGATTTCGGAAATGATTTTATTTTACCAGAATGTCATCTTGAAATGAAGGGAAAATGCTCTGCGTAGCTTCAAATAATAAAACTAAGAGTATGCTGGCATAAAACGCAGTGGATAAAAAAAGCAGCAAGGCAGAAAGGCACCAAAGCTCAACTACTCAATGCGGGCCTCCAATAGGTGTTCCACAGAATTGAGAAGGGGGAAGGGGCTCCTGCTAATTGTGCTGCGTAGCCAACACTGCCTCCTAGTGGTCCTTTGCGGTTGGTACAATGTCTTCAGGGGCCACTACCCGCACTGGGTAATTTTGTACAGCTCCAGGAGCTCATGAACATTGAGTTGTGAAAAAAGGAGTCTACAGTGAGAAGGCCACAATGCTGTTACAGTAAGAGAAGCCAGTGTTCATTTTACTTAAAAATAACTGTATTGGGAGTGTAGTCGGATGGAGAAAGGGGAGTTTCTCTTTAAAGCTCAGTGAGAAGGTGTGGCCACAGGCAGGAGCCAGCAGTAGACATGAGCTGTTCATACAGCACAATGCCCCTTCTTTGGTACAGCAGTGATTTCTAACAGAGCAAGTCGTGAACGTTGCCTTATATACTGTTAGGCTACCTTAGATAATATCCCTACACTAGGTAGGCTGCGGCCCAACCAGTCTTCTAACAACAGTTTGTAATAATTCAAATATCCTTCTTCTTAAGTGTGTCCAAGTCCAAAAAGAGTCATATAACCAAACTTCTCCTCCCATTTACAACAGACTCGATCGTGCCTCCCCCCCCCATTCTGGGTGGAAATTCTGTCACAGTATGGCAGTATTTAGGAAAAGGTTTAGGGGATATGGTTAGGTTCATATAAGATCGCAAGAGCAGGGAGACACTTGATACCTCTCTTTGTCCATTTACTAGAACTAAGGAATGGTCATATGAGACCATGAGTGGGTGACTCTGGGGTTAGGAAAATGGCTCAGCCAATAAAAGGCTTCATGTATGCAATGACACCATGAGCACAAGACCCTGAGTTCAGATTCCTAGAACTGAAACACAAAATCTGCCTGTGATACCATCTATCTGTCATCCTAGAATTGTGGACACAAAGGAGGATCGATGGGGTTTGACAGCTGAAAAGTCTAGCCAACGAAGAGCTTTAGAACTCAAGACCCAGGCTCACTGAGAGACCCTGTCTCAAAAAGTTAAGTAATTTTGGGATTAATAGAGAAATACACCTATTGGTGACTTTTGGCATCCAAGTGCATGTACGAACACACACACATACACATGTGTGTACACGGACTCACATACACACACACACACACGAATGCAAACATAAACTCACACACGCACACACGCAAGCACACATGGGCACATACACATGTGCACAATCACGTGCAGACAGACATGCACACATGAGTATACACATGCACACTCACACAGATTTATGCATGCAAACACACACATACACACATGCACACACACATGCACACACACAAACACACGTGAGCACATGTTCTCACTAGACACCAGTGCTTCTGGCACTTTGATCTTAGACTTTCGGTTTCCAGGTTTCCAGCGCTGTAATGAAAATTTTCCTGTTCTTTAATCTATGGCATGTTTTGTAGCCCTAGCTAATTAAAATACCCTCTGCCCCTTGTCATCAAAATATAAGATATAGACAGTGTGTTCTATGAGATACATTTCTTTCATATTATGGAAATCAAAGAAGGCAGGTTCTGCCAAAAATAACTCATTTGGACTTGGCAGCTATACTTAACTACTCTTGCTCTCCCCACAAAATGAGGGGTTCAGCTGGATGATCAGAAAGAGGAGCTTGGAACCTCCCACCTGACAGCACGCAAGTCCTGTCAAGAGCAGCTCATTTGTTAAATGAATGCAATTGCACGAGGGTTGCAGGAGACGCCCTAAAAAACGGGATGTTCAGAGCACACAGTCATGTCCTCTGTGCCATTGTCCCCATGTAAAAGACAGAAAACTAAAGGTTGGAAACCAACCCTCTTCTTTCTTGTACAGCTGCTGACCTCTGAGACAAAAGCTCACACCAGAAGCCCGCCAGGCCTAGAGGCTTGGATGGGTTCCACCAGCCATAAATACAACTTGTTCCTGGCTGTCACCCTCCACGAAGAAGGGGTTGGCCCATGGTCACTAACACTAAGTGCAATTACACACTGCCCGTGTCTCCTCTGCTGAGCTAATCCTGGCTGTGCTCCAGCAGAGGAAGAACTGACCCCCTCGGGATGTTCTGCGTAGCATTGGGTAACTGGGTCCTGAATCTGGTTGTGGCTATGACCGGGACAATGCCCTCTTAGGGCTTCCCCTAAGAAAATGATTCAATAAATAGACCAGTTTTGCAAAACCTGGAAGCCAAGTGTCTCTGTCTTACTTCTGTCATCCGAGACTCAAACTCATCCATACAGCTGTAGTCTGTGGGGTTATGAAAATTACTCCAGTGCATTAAAAAGGAAAAGAAAAGGCTGGCTCAGACTATTCTGGGTTTCCAGCACTCTATTATTTCAATCCCTGACTAAAATGTAAGTGGTATATAAGAGCGACATTGTGCTAAGAAAGGGAGACTTTCCCTCACGCAGCAGGTGAAGGAAGGCAATTTAAATGACATTCCCTTCAACTTTTTCTCACCTTTGCTGTGGGGCTTTGTTCTCATGTGTCTGCATTCCAACAGGATGGAGCTAATGTAAAAGGAACTCTGAACACCAAAGACAAATGGGGATGACTGACAGCTGAAGGGCTCCTTCCTTCAGGACTTATTTGAACCAAAAATAACTCCAGTAACTTCCACAGCTTTCCCAGGGATACAAGGGAAGACTCACCCAGTGAGTGTTGCATTCATAACAAGCATAAGAACTTTGCTTCTAAAACTAAACTCCTAAAGCATTAGCAATTCGCTGACAGGAGCCTGATACAGCTGTCTCCTGAAAGGCTCTGCCAGATCCTGACCAATAGGATGTGGATGCTCAAAGCCAACCACCGGACTGATCACAGGGACCACAATGTAGGAGTTAGGGGAAGGACTGAAGGAGTTGAAGGGCCTTATCTGGCATCAGTGGAAGGGGAGGCCCTTGGTCCTGTGAAGGCTCGATGCCCCAGTGTAAAGGAATGCTAGGGTGGTGAGACAGGAGTGGGTGGGTGGGTAGGGGCGCACCGGCATAAAAGCAGGGTAAGGGGAGATGGGATAAGGGGTTTGCAGAGGGGAGACTGGGAAAGGGGATAACATTTGAAATGCAAATAAATAAAATGTCCAATTTTTTAAAAAAAATAAATAAAGCATTAGCAATTGGTGAAAGGCTTGAAGAGATGGCAGGTAACATTGGTTCAGTGGGCCCTGGGGAATGCTTCAACATTAACTTTGCTGGATCATTGTTAAACCTGTTTATTTCATTGCTACAAAAAAAATTGCCCCTTTAAATATTTATTTTAGAACTGGCTCCTTTAGAATTCAACTGTATGGGAAATATCCAAGTATCATATCAAGCCAAGTATCATATCAAGCCAAGTATCATATCAAGCCGTGACTGTTCCCCTTGTCAACACCTATAGAGAAACAGCTTTGGGCATAATTCCTCATCGTGATTGTTGGGCGGGGGAGGGGCTTCTGCATTCGAAAGGGCAGTGGTCAGAGATGTTGCTAAGCAACTTTCAATGCAGCGGACAGCTCCAGAGCAAAATGAGACTCTGATTTAAAAACAGATTCTAAAACACAACAGCAAGAACGTTTAATCTGCCTTCTCAAGGAGAGAGCATTTCTAACGATTAAGATAAATATGACTTAACAACATTAAAGATCTTTCATTCTTACTGCTGGATGAGATCCGTTGCTTAGCTTTAAATGCAAAGCATATGATAGGCTAACAAAAATCACCCAGGTACTATATGCTGCATAGGCATTACAAGACAGAATGAAATACAACACCACCTATATTTATAGGAACTTAAATGATTCCTATATTCTAGAGAGATGATGGGAAACTTCGAGTTCGAAAACTCAGTTTTTCTTTAAAGCACAGGAAAAATGTTTATGCTCTGGTAGTTAAATTTTGTGCTGAGTATATAATGTTACCACCGCTCTCACAGGGTTCACAGTGTGGGAGGGAGCAGATGAGTAGCCAATCGCCATTTATACATTTGTTAAATGAATGCTTATGGTCTGTCTTCCTTGCGTCAGCCTGGGGATGCCACTGAACACACGGTGATTGCTCATCCTGCTGTGGTAGGATTGAATTTGGAATGAAGATGAGAAAACAGATGGTGTAGAGCCACCACGGTGAAGCTTGGAGCTGTGAGCATTAAGTCGGAAACCTTAGCATCTTCTGCAGGGCTCTCGGGAGGTGATTTGAAGGACGACGGGTGTTTTTTACCTGGCTACGAATCAGAATAGAGAAGTGATTCAAACAAAATGTCATTAGTGTCCTCTTTCCCTCCCTAAAATTCAGGAAAAACGAACCCAGCATATATCAGGAAAAACGAGATTTTCTTTCTTTCTTTCCCCTGATTCTTCAACATTACTTCCCCAGTTGGCTTTGTGCTACCATAGCAATCCCTAAACTACAACACAGACTCCGAATTACTCTTTCTCTGGCTTCTGTCCATTTGCTTAGAAGTCGAGAGATGTCTATAAAAATGAGAGCGCCAACTGCCAAGAAACTCACTAGGAAATAATTTAAAAGAAAAGGCTCCATTTCAGTTAAGTTTACAAGCCAGGGATATAAAGCCTTCCCTACCATGGTGTGCTCGGAAGGGCAAAGAGATGGATTAACTTGAATGTCGAATGTTCCCACCCAAGTTCCCAGGCTGGTAAGCTAGAAAGGAATACTCCAAGCCTGCCCCATTCTAATGTGCTGGGTTTTAAGATTGGCTGTCAGGTCATAGTTCATTCATCATTCCAGGTGGGTAAGTGGACACTTGCAGCAGCTCTTTCTCTACTAGTTGGAACTAGTAAGAGTGATAAACTTCAAGGTGTGGTTTTCCCAAACAACATAGAGCATGTTCATGACACCAGTGAGCAAGGGGCCACCAGGCTCCATTACTGACTTGCCTCAATTAGTTCCCAAGAGCCCTTCTGAGGACTATGTTTTCTTAAAGTTCACATTTACATTCTTCTTAAAAATCTGAAATTTTTTAATCCAAAATTGTTCCTGTCTAAAGGAAAGGCAGGGACAAAAATTGGGGCAGAGACTTAAGGAAAGGCTATCCAGAGACCACCCCACCTAGGGATCCATCCCATCTAGGGTTTGACACCAGACCCCGACACTATTAGTGATGCCAAGAAGAGCTTGCTGACAGGAACCTGGTATGGCTGTCCCCTGATAGCTTCTGCCAGCACCTGACCAATTCAGATGCAGATACTCACAGCCAACCATCAGACTGAGCCAGGGGATCCCAACGGAAGAGCTAGGGTGAAGGACTAAAGGAGCTGAAGGCAATTACAACCCCATAGGAAGAACAATGTCAACTAACCGGACCACCCAGAGCTCCCAGGGGCTAAACCACCAACCAAAGAGTACACATGGGTGGGGGGAAGCCATGACTCCAGCTGCATATGTAGCAGAGGATGGCCTTATCTGACATCAATGCGAGGGAGGCTCTTGGTCCTGTGAATGCTTGATGCCCCAGCCTAGGGGGAATGCTAGAGTAGTGAGGCAGGAGTGGTTGGAGGAGCACCCTAATAGAGGCAAAGAGGAGGGGGATGGGATGGGAGTTTTGTGGAAGGGAAACCTGGAAGGGGAAACCTGGAAGGGGGAAATCATTTGAAAACTAAACAAATAAAATGACTAATAAAAAACTTTGACAGTGAAATCAGCAAAGCCCTAATCTTGGAATGAAGGACATTCAGTAGCTGTAAATTCTCAGGGTCAACTCCGAATGGAAAGAAGATCAGCTCATGGTGGCAGCAGCCTGTCACAGCTAAAAATTAAATAAATAAACAAACAAACAAACAAACAAACAAATAAATAAATAAATAAATAAATAAATAAATAAATGCTCCAGCTGCTAGTAACAATATTGAGAAGAAGAGATTTGGATTAAGAAGTCAATAACTAAAAATAATTCAAGAGTATCTCATAGCAAACCCTGGGCTGACACTTCTACCTTTATATGAAGAAGGGTGAATGACTAATCCAGTTCTTACCTTATTGTCACAGGAAGCCCTTGTTCCTATGGTTAAAATCCCTAGAGTGCTGACCCAGGTAAAGTATCCACCCGACCTCTGTGAAAATGTTTTTAGTGACAGCACTTATTTAACAGCGGCTCACATGAGAATGTACCTCTGTTTCAGAGGAGAGAGGAGATCTCAGGTTAAGAAGTCATTCTCCTATATTTTTGGTTGTGAGCCTTAGCCTTTAACGGAGGATGGGAAGCCCATACAGAAGGGGAGGGGGAGGGGCTAGGGGGATGTTGGCCCAGAAACCGGGAAGGGGAATAACAATCGAAATGTAAATAAGAAATACTCAAGTTAATAAAGATTAAAAAAAAGTCATTCTCCCATGGCTCCAGCTGTATATGTAGCAGAGGATTGCCTTGTTGTGTATCAATGGGAGGAGAAGCCCTTTATCCTGCCAAGGCTCGATGCCCCAGTGTAGGGGAATGTCCGGGGCGGGGAGGGGGGGAACAGGGTGGTGTTTGGGGAGGGAGATGGGATAGGGGGCTTATGGATGGGAAACCAGGAAAGGGGATAACAACTGAAATGTAAATGTAGGGGTTGGGGATTTAGCTCAGCGGTAGAGCTTGCAAGGCCCTGGGTTCTGGTCCCCAGCTCCAGAAAAAAAAAGGAAAAAAAAAAAAGAAACTTAAAAAAATAAGTCAGTCTCCTGCACAAGGTTAAAGCAAGGACAATATTGTTACCCATATTCTGTGCAAGTTTTAACTGATGATGACTGTGATTGTTCTTGGCTTCAAGGCAGTGAAAGGAGCTCATAGTGAATCTTAGGGTTAGATATCATGTTAAGTAGGTCAAAGGCCATTCAAGGACACCATGTGTTTTGACCAGGATTTTGAAATACAACAGGGTGTGTGTGTGTGTGTGTGTGTGTGTGTGTGTGTGTGTGTTAACCAACTCATCTTCTCTGTCCTATTTGACTCTAAGTGAAAGCTACCTAAAAAACAATCACCATACCAATATCTGATGCAAGTTCCTCAGGAAAATGAAGACTTCGCGGGTTTAATTTGTGTGATTTGGGGAGGGAGTGTTTGTTTCATGGTTTGTTTGTTGATAGAGTCTAACTATCACGGACGGCTGGAACTATATAGGCCACATTGACGTAGAACTTAGAGAGTCGCCTGTCTGTCTGTCCCTTTTGTGCCGGGATTAGAAACACATGCCATCGTGCCCAACAACCTTAAAGTCTTAATCAGAGAAAGAGAAGGTATGTTCCTTTTATATTCACCGAAATATATATATATATATATATATATATATTTGCAGCACATAGAACATTCCACAAGCATTTATGAGTTCTAATAGGCAATCTGCTCAGAGAAGCCAGTAGCTAAAACACAGCAGTGTATTTCACTAGAATTGGTAGCTTTAAAATAATGGAAATTTTCGGCTGGAGAGAAGGCTCAGCAGTTAGGAGCAGCGGCTGCTCTTCCTGAAAGGACAGGTTTGATCATGAGCGAAGGGCACCTAACACACTGTCCTGGCCTCCACAGGCAATGCACACACATGCAGGCAAAGTATTCATACACATAACATAAAATATAAAATAAATTGGAAATTCTAGGTCAGAAAAATGGACAGGTTTACACAGACCTATAAAGCTTTCACTTAACCAACAAGCCTAGCTAAATGACTGAACAGTTAAAAAAACGTTATTTGTCCGTGTGAACCCTCCAGCAGTATGACGTCTGTCAATTCCAGATTGGGCACATAACTAGAGAGATATAGTTAGGTTTGCTCACACTGTGGTATAAGACACAATCGTATTTGTTAAGGTAGGGTAACCGTCTAGTGTTTAGGCCCTACAGTTAGTTTATCCATTGTCTGTTAGCGGACACCTGGGTGGCTTTTGAGTTTTCGCTCTTACAAAGAGAGCTGCCATGGACATGGATGTTGAAGCTTTCCTTTCTTGGAAGACATACATGAACTCGCTAGCTGAGATGCTATTTTTTTTTCTCTGATTTATACTGTTTCCACAGTGACTGTGCCATTCCACATTTCCATTAGCAACACTCAAGAGTGCCAGTTTCCCCCATGTCCTTGCCAATGTGTGTGGCATTCCCATTTTACTCTTTCAATAATAGTTATCTAATGAACATGACGTGTCACCTTGCTGTGGTATTGATTTGCATTTCACTAATGATCAGTAATAGTAACAAATATACTT
The DNA here is from genome assembly GCF_021556685.1 of Rattus norvegicus. Lineage (NCBI taxonomy): Eukaryota > Metazoa > Chordata > Mammalia > Rodentia > Muridae > Rattus > Rattus norvegicus. Next base: position 124,821,825 of record NC_141542.1, on the reverse strand, counting down.
CTGTGTACTTACAGGGCATGTGCTAGCTTTCTTCGTAGAAACTTATTTTCCAGCCGTTTCTCCATCTTTAAATTGGCTATTTGTTGTAGTCTTACATTTTGTAAAACTCTTTATAGGTTTTGTATTTCAGTCTCTAATCAGGTACATGGTTTTAAAATTTTTTTTCTTATTATATAGTTGTTTTGCATCCCCTTAACAGTATCTTTTGATTTTTTTTTAATTTTCATGTCATGAATTTTCTTTAGTTGCCTGTGCTTTTGATACCAGATTAGATAGATAGATAGATAGATAGATAGATAGATAGATAGATAGATAGATGATCGATAGATAGATGATAGATAGATAAATGATAGATAGATATAGATAGATAGATGATAGATGATAGATGATAGATAGATGATAGATAGATAAATGATAGATAGACAGATGATAGATAGATAGATGATAGATAGATAGATAGATGATAGATAGATGATAGATAGATAGATGATAGATAGATAGATGATAGATAGATAGATAGATAGATAGATAGATAGATAGATAGATGATAGATAGATGATAGATAGATGATAGATAGATGATAGATAGATAGATGATAGATAGATAGATAGATAGATAGATAGATAGATAGATAGATAATGGATGGATAGATAGATGATAGATAGATAGATAATGGATGGATAGATAGATGATAGATAGATAGATAGATAATGGATGGATAGATAGATAGATAGATAGATACATAGATAGATAGATAGATAGATACATAGATAGATAGATAGATAGATAGATAGATAGATAGATACATAGATAGATAGATAGATAGATAGATAGATAGATAGATACATAGATAGATAGATAGATAGATAGATACATAGATAGATAGATAGATAGATAGATAGATAGATAGATAGATAGATAATGGATGGATAGATAATGGATGGATGGGTAGATAGATAGATGATAGATGATAGATAAATAGATAGATTTAGATATAGATAAAGATATAGATACAGATACAGATATAGATACAGATATAGATATATACATATATTAGAACCTAGTATCAAATCTGTCTTGTAACAGCTGAGTTATATTTTAATCAGTTATTTTTAGAGTATTTTCCCTACTAATCCAAAAATTGACGATCCTCGTGAAATGCAATTTTTAATTCGTACTCTAATAGTATCAAACAAACCAACAGAAATGAAGTTTGATTTTTTTTTTCGGTCTAACAATAATTTCCCAAACCAGCCATGTTTGATTTGGGGTGTGTTCTCTATATAGCATTTGAAGTTCTTGAAGAATCCTCTTGCTATGGGGGACGACAGTTCATAGTATTTCTCTGTCGTGGGCAAATCTTATTGGAGATGAATGTGCTATGTCTGTGGCTCATGAACAATACGTGGACTGTATTGGGCTGCTGTGGATTAAGTGGCTGTGGGGAAACGAGTTCCATCTGTTACCGCAGAATGTCTGAGAAGTCATTCATCACATTTATCTGTATTCAGTTGACGTGGACATAATGGCACTAAATGATGGGGATGGTATTATGGCATCACACACTGAAGTGCTTATGCAACAGGCCACGTACCAAGCTGCTCCGTGAGAGGCTGCCTGCACTTGTGTACTCAAGAGCAAAGACAACATTAAATACACCAATAAAAAAATTGGCTTTTATATTTGAGACTTTATTCTGATTCTATTTATTGGTAATAAAGCATTCTGGTTTTAGAGGGTCTAGAGTCATAATGATAGCAATTGGAAAAGAGGAGAGAAATTATGTACTTGATATCACTGCCCTGATCAAGAACATTCTCATGCTCGACTGAAATTATTCTGCATTTAATAAAAAATGTAATGGTATTCAGGTTCCAGGAACATTGAACTGAGTTGAAATTTTGTTCTCTTAAACAAATGTGTCAGAACAACCAGAAAGAATGGAGTCTCACCTATTCCAAAACATCATAAATTAAATAGTACCTCAAGTTGGGGAAAGGTTACAATGAAATAGTATTCTTAGAATTAAACCTTAATGACCTTGAGTTAGGCAAAGGCTTCCTAGAAACAATCAAAAAAGTACAAGGGGTAAAAGAAAACAAAAGTAAAGTGTACCCCATCAAATGTAAATTTGCTCTTCAAATGGAAACATTGAGAAACTGCGAGACAAAGCATGGGAAGCTTGTAGAGCATAAATTCAATATGGGATGTATCCAGAACACATAAAGGACTCATCATCATAATAGCGACACTAATGGCATATTTTAAAATGAGCAAAGAACCTAAGTTCTCCAAAAAAGATATATAAGTGCCAACAAGCATATAAAAAGGTGTCTCACAGTATTAGCCAACATGAAAATATAATTCAGATCTATAGTACAATACCAATCACTCCCATTTATGATGACCCAGGGATGGGGGTGATGACTTGGGGATAGGGATGATGATCTGGGGATGGAGATGTTGACTCAGGATGAAGATGATGACTCTGGATAGGGATGATGACCAGAGAATGGGGTTTATGACCCGATGATGGGGATGGTGACTTTGGAATAGGGATGATGATCTGGAGATGGGGATGATGACATGGGGGTGGGGTGGATGACTAGGAGATGGGAATGATGATCAGGGGTAAGGATGATGCCTTGGGAACAGGAAGTATGAAGACTTATGGAACCAAACCTGTCTGTCAGCTAAATAACAATGTTCATTATTAGAAGGGATTTTTAATGGCAGTTCTCCCACCTTAGGGAGAATACTTCTCCACATGTTATTAAATGAAAATCTCAGTGTCACTCATGCAGTACCCCCCCCTCTGGGTTACTAGTCAGAAAGGCCCTAATGTGGACCATTATATCACCTTTGAATTTGTAGTCTTTTCATTTCTTTTCCATATAGCCTGGCAGGCTAACACTGAATTCTCTAGTCAGAAAGAAATCCTTTGGGCAAATGATAGAAAATAGTATGTAGGTATATATGTATGTATGTATGTATGTATGTATGTATGTATGTATGTATGTATGTATGTGTGTATATTGGCACACATTTATATACATAAACATATGCATTCATATATATATATATTACATGTATGTATATATAACATATATACATAATATATATAACATGTATATTTCTACCTCATATATTAGAAGTTTTTTTCCAGAGTTAAATCACCTAAATGCTGTTTCTTGTTCTGTATGGCTGTGTTTATTATCCTATTCCTATGTAATTTCTGTAGCATACTTGGATGGAAAATTGCCAGGTTATCTCAGTTCTCTGGATCAGTTTGGTTTTTCAAAAGTAAAGGCACATAAAGTGTTCCTTTTTAATATAGACATCCAGAGTAGAAGGTACATTGTTACTGTGAATACAAGGTCCTGCCTCTCCAAAGAAGAGTCTTCATTTACAGAGTCCCCCTTTGTCCAGTGGCTTTCTTTCTGGTGAAATGTTCATTGAATACCCATCTTATTGTTTTGGTAATTAAGAAGCACTTGGCTCCTTAAACATGAGCACACGGGAGACTGACCAGGTAAGACACTGTTGGACATGATGTTGAAGATCATGAGTTAGGCATTATGCTGCTCAGTGAATCTGAACTAATCGTTAAAAGACTGATTGATAATATAAGAGATAAATATTATGCTAAAAGTGATGAGGAGATTTCAGATGTCTCCATCTCATGTTCTTTCTTCTCCCCACACAGACAAACCTTTACTGAGGTTATCAATTTTCCTGGGAACATTTGATAAGACAGGACGTGTCAGCCTGCTTTACTGAGAACACACAGCATCTTTGCTTATATTTCTGACATGAATCACATTAATAGAATGATTTGTTCTCATTACCAGAACAAGCCATTACGTTGGGAAGATTTTTAATGACTCAGAAGCATAAATCTTATTTTGTTATTCTTTAGTTTCATCCTAATTTTTATTATTACTTTTTGAAACATAAACCTTGATTAAATTTCCAAGTATTATCTCTTTAGTGCTTGCTAGATTCTGATTCTTCAGAGCAAATCAAAGCATGACTGTCTTCAAGGGGTATATACTCTTTGTGTGTGTGGGGGGGTGAGATAATGTAGATTTTAATCGTTCATAATCAACAGCTGTTGAACATTGATAACTCTGATATTTGGCAATAAAGCATCTTTGGGGAGAACATGAGCAAAGACTCCTTTGGATGAAGTTTGTGAGGATATACACTTAAGTTCTGTATTTTCTTACTGTTACTTGCTGGTTTGCTAGTAACGTGTTACTGATTGTTGACCCAAAGAGTCCTTAGGTTAAAACTATTTCACCTCCTTTAAAATTTAGTATCTCCTCCAAGGTCAAGGCTATTCTGATGCCTAACGTTCAGCTCAGATGTGTGAGAAATGTGCTAAGTGCTTTGCACGCTTCCTTGAACTAATGGAATGCAAGCGGCCGTTCTCACCTGTTTAATAGATGAGTCACATAGACACAAGGTTTCTGAGGACGCCATTGACAGGACACAGTAAGCACAAGGTCATGCGTCACAGCAAGATGTTCCCTCTTCTGAAAGATTGCTGGAAGCTTGTGGTGGTAAGGGCTTCATTCAACTTCTCTGAGACTCGGCAAATAATAATGAGTGAAAATAAAAGGAATGGTGGGGCTCCTCTAGACTCGAGCATCACCTTTCACACGGCTGGTGAGAAGTTTCTCTTCACCAACATGCACAATACTGATCTTGTAAAGAGTTCTTGTGCGACTTGAAAGACCTGCAGGTGAAAGAGGGAGTAACCGCACACTTTCTGAGCCAAAGCTTTTCAGTTGATCAAAATTAACCATCGAGTTTGATTTCTTTCAAAAATGGGGTGTGTGTGTGTGTGTGTGTGTGTGTGTGTGTGTGTGTGTGTGTGTGAGAGAGAGAGAGAGAGAGAGAGAGAGAGAGAGAGAGAGAGAGGGAGGGAGAGGGAGAAGGCATGCACATTGAAATTAGAATAGAACCTCAGGCTCAGGCTTGCTCTCATATACTTTTGAGACAGGGTGTGTCTTTCTGTGCACTGCTGTGAACCCAGAATAATTATCATGCCTATAGGCATCTCCCACGGGGGTGGGGAAAGGGCAGGAGGGGGGAGCCTTCTATGATTACAGACTTACACTATCGAGACTGGCTTTTACATGGGTTCTGAGGATCTGAATTCAAGTTGTCAGCTCTTTATGGTAAGGACTTTATCTACTAAGCCATCTCTTTAGCCTCATGTTTGACTTTTAAAAAGAAAATCTGATAAAAACAAATTTCTTGATGACGGAAGGATGATGTATTTTTCCTTCAAATAAAAACCTAACACTTGAAAAAAATGTTTATATTTCTGTAGCTGAAATGCATAGTTGACTTTGTCACAGGCAAGCTGACTTGTATATATCAATAAAAATCAAAATAGGTATCTTATTTATTTGTAAATGAATGCAGCACAGCCTTGACTGTCATGAATATAGTGTTTTATATTTTTTATGGTATTAACTTGGGAAAACACATGAATAATATCATATAACCTAATCTAATGCACTAAAACTTATGTCACATAAATTCTTTCAGTATTTGATAAAAGGTTTACTATTTATATTCTTGTGACCAAGGCAACTCTTGATAGTGCTGCTACCAATTTAATATGATTTGCTAGTTAACATTGTACTTTAAATCTGAAACTTTTCAACTTAGAATGTTGGAAAGTACAACTGGGTTTTACAAAATATAATTTCATTTACCAAGGTGTTTTAATCAGTATTTGACTTCTCACCCATAAACTAAGTAAGAGGAGCTCTTTATTTATTAATAAATAAAAGTAACAAATCCAATGGTGTTCAATTCTTATGTTAAAGAGCAGAGGCAGGTGAGATCCATGGGAGGAAGCAAAGCTCTCACTGTGTCTACTTATCTCATAAAATCAATGAGAATATTGGTGAGATGACATAAGAACTGAACAGGATCCAGCTAGTCAACATTCCCACAATGAAGGCGAGAGTCTCAGAGGCCCCCAGCCCAGACTGAGTGCTACTGATGGTAGATGGCTCCCGAGAGAGGAAGAGTCAATTTTCTTTAAGGTTGTAGCCAGTGGAATTTTAACCATTCTCAAATAGATTGCTCTATGCCCATGAGTCTGTAGGCAGAACAAATTGGTTATGGTGGACTGTATATGAAGTTGAGAGGGACATGGGAAGTAAGGAGTGAATCTGGAAGAATGAATAGATAAGATCAAAAATACAGTGTATGCATGCAAAATTCTCTAGGAATTAAAAATACTGTTGTAACATATTTAGGAATATATGTATGTACATATATGCATGTAACAACAATTAATTTTAAAAGGCTGTAAATTTGAAAGAGAGCAGGTAGGGCATAAGGGAGGGTTCAGAAGGAAAATGATATAATTATACTTCAGATTTCAAAGGTAAAAGAAATAACAAAACCTAAAAATGGTAATGTTGTCAATATGAATCATTTCACATTCTGAAAATTCAGTTAAAAACACAAAAGTAAGGGCTGGAGAGATGGCTCAGTGGATAAGAGCACTGACTGCTCTTCCAGAGATCCTGAGTTCAATTCCCAGCAACCACATGGTGGCTCACAACCATCTGTAATGGGATCTGATGCCCTCTTCTGGTGTGTCTGAAGACAGTGACAGTGTACTCATAATAAATAAATAAACAAATAAAAACACAAAAGCTTATTAATGCAAGAAAAAAGAAAACCACCACAAAATCTGTCATACAATCAAAACCAGGGCAACTCCTTTCTCAGCTCTCCAGAACCATGAAGCTGAAGTGTCTTCATACCAACAAGGAGACAGATCTAACTTTAAACTTCAATTTGAAAAACAAAGTTCTGGTCCTAGACTTCTCATGTGATATTTTAGTCATGAACTATTTTAGTCACCTGGGAGACCCATGAAACTAGAAGACAGATTCCCAGTTATCAAACTTAAAGATTAGCTCCTCAGAATAAGTCTTAACCTCAAGGTATGAGTCAAAACAATAGCAACCAACTCTTGTGGCTACCTCACCAGCACACAAATCGGATCCCAGTGAGTTGAACAAGAGACTAAAGAATCCCTGGGTAAGAACTGACCATCATGCCCTTTGACAGCCTGTTATGCTCACAGACGCATAACTAAATGTAAGTCTGAGCAGCATTTACTGCATGTCCAGCCCAGAACTGAGAAAGAGTAGATTCTAGTTAGTTATTGAATGACTGATCAAACAGTAAATGGAAGTTAACTTTTATAATGCCTGAAAATTAGAGCTGTTCACACACAAATCTCTTGGGCCAAACAATAAAAATTTATTGGCTCGGGGTTGGGGATTTAGCTCAGTGGTAGAGCGCTTGCCTAGGAAGCGCAAGGCCCTGGGTTTGGTCCCCAGCTCTGAAAAAAAAGAAAAAAGAAAAAAAAATTATTGGCTCAAGGAAAAAACCTTGACTGCTTCTTAGAGGGCAATGAGATAAAGATGATTCGGGGGCAGAACCCTAAGAAGCCAGGCTTAAAAGTGAAAGTTAGGCTACTATAAGTAAAGGAGCAATATGGCTTTGATGGGGTTTGGCTATGATCTGTGAAGATTTCTGTGCTGAAACCCTGGTCAGAGAGCTAGTGAAGAGGTGGTGGAGTCTTTCAGCTACAGAGCCAGTTGGGTGTTTATGTCATTTGAGTCATTAAGAGGGACTGATGTAATCTTCAAGATGGAACTCACTGTTTCCAAAGTTGTTATTTAACAGCAGCAGCAGCAGCAGCAGCAGCAGCAGCAGCAGCAGCAGCAGCAGCAGCAGCAGCAGCAAAGCAAGCCTTGTCTGACTTCTTTTGATTTTTCTGCCTTACCATCTGACTCCTCTATGTGTCTGTTTCCCTGTTTGGCTTCTTGGCCATGTTTTCTACAGCCAGGGAATTCTCACTAAGATGGTGGTCCCATACTCTTTGGATCCTCTAAGCTCTCTAGTCAAAAGCAAACAATTCCCTTTGTAAAGTAAAACATTCAGCTTCAGACGCTTGCCATTAGCATATGAAACAAAGGGCTCATCAATCCTACTCTGTGGAGGATATGTGATATGAGACTATTTAAAAACCAAGTGCTGAGGAAGAAATCAGGTTCCAAGGCTGATGCAGCATATTATCCAACGCTTTTCTCTGTATACAATGTAAGACATAAATAAAGGCTCAAACATTCTAGCTCATATACAAATGGGAAAAGGACCCAACCCAATCAAAATGCAGAGTTATGGAGCCTAGGCCTAGGTTGAGGAGTGTTCTGTAGATGGAGCTAGGCTCCATAACTCTGCATTTTGATTTGTTCCTGCCTGGCTACAGGAGATGGCCTCTTCGGGTTCCACATCCCTACTGCTGTGAGTCTCAGCTAAGGTCTCCCACATTGATTCTTGGGAGTCTCCCCCCATCTCAGTTCACTGGCATGTCCTGGAGATACCCCCAACCCCCATGTTCCAGATTTCCACTCATTCTCCTGGCCTTCTGGCTCTCCTGTCTCTTCCCACTCCTGATCCTGAGCTCCTCCTCCTCTCCCCTCTCCTCTCCCTACCCTCCCTCTGCCTCCTATGATTATTTTATTTCACTGTCTAAGTAAGATTCAAGCACTGTCATTTGAGCCTTTCTTCTTGTTTAGCTTCTTTGGGTCTATGGCAGGAAGTATGGCAGTGTCCAGGAATATGTGGTGCAGGAGATGCTGAGAGCTCTACATCTTCATCTAAAGGAGACCAGGAGCAGGCTGTTTGCAGGCAGTGAGGAGAAAGATCTCCAAGCCCACCCCTACAGTGACACATGGCCGCCAACAAGGGCACACTTAATAGTGCCACTCCCTGGGCCAAGCATGTTCAAATCAGCACACTCACGTTTTCCAGTCTAATGACTGAAATATTCACTAAACAGAACAGCACTAAGAATATTGCCAAACAACCATGACTGAATTTTAGCCGTATAATTTGAGTAGGAACTATAGACTGTTCAAGCTACAGAATACAGTCTTAAGTGTGCCCAGGGAGTTATTCGGGATAAAACAAATATTAGAACATAGAGCCAATCTGATTAAAATTTATAAGGTTAAATCATTCAAACAGATCACAGCAAAATTTAATTAGATTCCAAAAAGAGAAGGAAACTTGGAAACCACATAAATACTTTTAAAATTGTTTAAGAATTCCTACATTATTGAAGGATTCTATGGAAGGATTTAGAATCACCTTGGAGATAAGCCTCTGGCAGGTCAGTGAAGGGTTATTTAGATTAGGTTGCCATGGGAGGAAGCACTCTAATTGTGGGTGGAACCTTCCATGGGATGGCATCCTTTAATAAAAAGGGAGTCAGTCACATTCATAGTTCTGTGCCTTGTGACCATGGATGCCAGGTGAGCGGCTGCCTTCTCTGCCTCCTGACAGTGTGACTTTCCTACTGTGATGGGAGACGGTGCCCTTAAACTGTGAGCCTGAGCACTTTTTACCCTCACATTGTTTTCGTCAGGACAGTTCAGTCCAGGAGCAAGAAAAGTAACTAAGACAGAAAAATTTGTATGAAGAAACTGGCTGTGGCTGTAATAAACTTAGCCATTCTGTGTGACTCCCAAGCCTTTGGGACTGCTTTCCAAAATGAATGTGGAAGATGTTGGAACGTTAGGCTAGGGAAGCCCTTGAGTAGCACAAGCAGAGCTTAGTGGCTCATTCCCTTAGTAGCTTATAAGACCAGGAGGCTGAGAGAAGTGCATTCAGAGAAGCCTGACTCAGGGGAGAACAGGGAGTCCACTGGAAAGTATGGCAGCAGCTGTTCTTACTACATCCTGCCCGTGTCCTTAGAACTTGAGTGTGCCTGTGTTTAAATGGAACAGACTAATTTCTTTACAGATGAAACTGTCCTCTCTGGGCCCTTACTAAGCAGCTCTCCCTTGAAAGAGCAAAAGGATTAGAACAATTTAAAGTTCTGCATGGAATGTTGTGCAGCAAGTTGGAAACTGCACATAAGTGCAATGTAGATGACAAAATCATCAGTAGTCAATACAGAGAAACCACACTCACTTCCTTGGCACAATAAACAAGGTAGCCTGGAGGCAAGACCCCTCACAGCAAAGGCTCTGACTTCCATGCACAAATGTGTGAAGTAGGAAAGAGTCCATGCTGAGAGTGTCCCTAGAGGGGTCCCTGCTGGAAAACAACCGCCTAGGAAAAGCCTTTTCGATCAGCCACGGAGGTATATAGACATTGCTGTAACTGGGACCCAAGGTGGGCAAACCCCACGCAAAACTCATAGAAGAACTTAGCATTGTTTTCTACACAACACTGGTTTTGCAAGAACGAAATTTGCAAGGTTGAAGGAGTGGTATAGCCTTGAGTCATGCTTTCAGAGAACTGCTGAGGCCAGAGATTTTTGTAGCTTGGTCAAAGTTTCTACAAGAAAGGCCTGAGAGAAGTTGCTGCATGAAGGTGTGAAAGTGGAGCCTAAATTGAAAGAGAGATATCAGGGAATTGGAGATGCCATGGCCAGAGGACAGCCACGGAGGAAGGATGCAAGCACAGTTGAACAAGATAAAGGGAGGGGCAGGCGACTGAAGCCTTTGGGAGCACACATGATTCAATTGCAAGCCCAAGACACTTGACATGGATCTGAAGGCTTTGGACTTTGCTCTGTTGGGTTTTGATCTGTCTTTGTTTGATCATTCTTTGAAATGACCAGCTCCTTTTCTTTTAGCATGGGGCTATGTCTGTGTACATGAGAACTATGGACTACGATGTTCAATAATGAGGGGTTGCTTAAGGATTATCTTAAGTTTCAGCATTTACTTCTGAATTCAGAAGAAGTGTTGAATGTGTATTTATTTGTTAATATTATTTATTTTATGTATATGAGTATCTGCCTGCATGAGAGTATAAGTACCTAACACAGGCTTGGTCTTTGTGTGTCGAGTGCAAACTTGGTGCCTACAGAGGCCAAAGAGGGCATTGGATTGTCTGGAACTGGAGATACAAATGGTTGTGACCTGCCACGTGGGTGCAGGGAACTGAACATGGGACATCTGGAGAAGGAACCAAGCCATCTCCAGCTCCAAGGGCTTGGATTTTTAAATAGCTCTGGAAGTGTTGAAGACCATGGAGGCTTTTGAAGTTGTACCAAATATGTCTTGTATTATGGAATGGCCGTCAGCCTAAGGGAACATTGGAAAAAGGTTATGGCTTGAAAGTAGTATGGGGAAAGTAGTGCTGTTCTCTGCTCCATGGTTGCAGACGCAATGTAACCAGCTGCCTCCTTTATCTCTTTCCACCACAACTTTCCCCATAATGGACTGTATCTGTATGGTCTATGAAGCAAAATAAATAAGGCAATTTCTTTTCACAGAAAGGACAAATGGCTAAGATGCCATAGACTTTAGATAAAGTGAAAGGACTACACAAGGAGGGGGAGTGTGGCCTAGTGGGTAGGGTGATTGCCTTGTGTACACTATGCGCTAGGTTTCATCTGTAGCCCCACATAAACCAGGCACAATGGTGCAGATCTCGGCACTTTGGAAGTTAAGGTGGGAGAAGAAAAACAAACAAGCAAAGGAAGAGAAAATAAAAAATGGATGTTACAGGGCACAGAAATCATACTCTGTGCTAGTTTCCTAAGGGAAGGGATAGGAGTCACCCTGGTCAGTCACTGGAAGAGACAATGGCTAGCTCACAGATGGAAACACTGATGGTTTTTACCGTCTCTTTATGTTGTGGTAAATATTAAAAAATACCTTCCATTCCCACGCTAGCCTGCTCTGGTGGGCCACATGACACCTGTGGGGTATATTCACCTCAGTGGTGGCCAGTTCTAGTATGGCACCAGGACACCCTACCCCAGCTACTCTCTAGCTCCTGCAGTCTCTTCCCCCATTGTTAGCCGCCCTTCCCCAGCTGTCTCTCTGCCAGCCGGGAACTCTCTGATCCCAGCAACCTGGTAAAATCAAGACTCAATAAACTTATAATTTAGCAATCAGATTTATATCAGTAAATTCAAAACATATACACAATAAACTCACAACCAATTGATATCTCCAAAGAAAGATATAGGAGACCAGAGTATACTCCCATTAGTAAAACAGATTTATCTTCTTAAGTGAATGCCAATTTCCTTGAATCATCATTTTTAGGATCTATCAGAGTTGGTAAATTAGACATTGATATAATTTCTAAATGATGACGCTGAGGAATTGTAATAGAGCCTCATGGTTCATTCATTTATCTATACTGTTATTGCTGGATGAGAGTAAAAGTCTATTGTGAATGCCTTTACTGAAAGCACGAACAATTTTTTTATGTTGAAAAGATATATTGACAGAAGCGACTGTCAGTCTTAGTCTGGAGTTTGCATCCACTGTGCCTCTGTTCCTACTGGATAATACTGTCAATGCATAAAAAGTTCCTGTCCTTGTCATCTGAACTGGAAAGGAAGACATGTTGTTTCATTGTTTATGACACAAGGCTTTCCTAGTTGTAGATTTCATTAATATATATCTAATCATACATTTATATTTTATATACTCATATTTACATATTTAAAGACCTTATGCACATATATACTTATTGTATATTTTAAAGTATCTTATTATACATATTCTTTTTTTAATTGGTGATTTTATTTATTTACATTTCAAATGTTGTCCCCTTTCCTGGTCTCCCCTCCGCAAAACCCCAATCCCATCCTCCTTCCCCTTTGCCTTCTTAATGCATCTAGTAAAACATAAAACTCTTTCAGTAATTGCAAAGGAAAACAGTCAGGGCCACATATTTGCTTAGGACAATGACATATTCCTTGCCCTGAGATTGTAACATATAGAAATCATCTTTCTTCTTACTGCAAACACTTGTTTACAATATTGTTCTACGAAAGTATAACCAATAGATACATATTAAGTCTGTTTACAGGATGGTGTTACTGAATCACCAAAACAATGGAGGGATGAAGAGTTTGCTCCTTCAAGTAATTAAAGTCATAAAGCATTTCCAGTTATCTGAAGGCCCCTGTGAAATCAAAGCTTACATGATAACAGCTGCACATTCTTATCTTCCACTGGAAGTCTAATTGTTTGACGCATAGTCCAATAGACTGAATTTAACTGGAGATTGAGCCTCTCTTTTCTGGAAGATGACCAGACAGTGTTGAAAACCACACACTCATAGTTTGGACCTTGCCCAAAGTGACACTTAGAATTCGGATCAAGCAGCTATGGCTGTTTTTAATAGAAGCCAACTTATTTCAGAATAAATAGCACTTGCTCAACAGCAAAAGCAGTGTCCCAACTACAGGTTGATACTTTCTTAAACTGTGCAGATTGCAGGTTCATAGAGGAAGACTATACTGGTGTAACTGGAGGTCACTGTGGTGCTTAAATGGGTTGGTGTTTGTAAAGATGTCTCAGTTGCTTAGGAGACAAAAATAGCAAAAGACTAAAGGAAAACTATAAATCACCATTGTGTTTAGTGGCAAGTTGTACCCAGTTCTTGGACCCAGTGGATGTGGAGCAGGGGAGAGGAACAGGATGCTGAGCATAAAGGAGAAAGGGGAAATCTTTCTGCTGTGTGGAAAGCCTCCAGGAAGCTCTCATGGGGAAGAAGATATCTAGGTATAGCCTCAGAGGCGAAGGTTTGCAAGTCTGAATGATCAAAAGAATATCTACTAAACGTTTTCTTTCTTTTTTATTCTTCTAGTACTAAGGATCAAATCCAAGGCCTGTGTGAGCAGGAAAATGTTCCACTGCTGAGCTTCCTTCCAGTACTAGACACACACTTCCTGAACATAAAAGATTGATGTAACTTTTTGTTTCTTTTTTTTAATGCAGCTTAATATAGCATTACATGTTGTATCTCAAATTCTCTTGGAAAACAATTCATGTTTTATTTGAGAATTACAAATTTGAGGCTCTATCATGTCTTAAACTTTTAGGTTTAAAAAGCTGAAGATAAAAGAGTTGATACTCGGACACAGCCGGAACCTGAAGGGACCGACCGGATAAACAGTTCTCTGCACCCAAATCTCGTGGGAGTGAGAGCTAAACCTTCTGAGAGGCAAACACCCCTGGGAAACAAGAAGAGACTGCACTCTGCATACATTACTGATTCCAGAGGAAAACACCAAACGCCATCTGGAACCCTGGTGCACGGAAGCTCCCTGAAAGGGCTGCACAGATCTTCCTGGTGGCTGCCGCCGTGGAGAGCTCATAAGCAACACCCCACAAGCAAACTTGAGCCTCGGGACCACAGGTAAGACCAACTTTTCTGCTGCAAGCGACCTGCTTGGTGAACACCAGACACAGGCCCACAGGAACAGCTGAAGACCTGTAGATAGGAAAAACTACACACCCGAAAGCAGAACACTATGTCCCCATAGGCTGAAAGAAAACAGGAAAACAGGTCTACAGCACTCCTGAAACACAGGCTTATAGGACAGTCTAGCCACTGTCAGAAATAGCAGAACAAAGTAACACTAGAGATAATCTGATGGTGAGAGGCAAGCACAGGAACCGAAGCAACAGAAACCAAGATTACATGGCATCATCGGAGCCCAATTCTCTCACCAAAGCAAACACAGAATATCCAAACACACCAGAAAAGCAAGATCTAGTTTCAAAATCATATTTGATCATGATGCTGGAGGACTTCAAGTAAGATGTGAAGAACTCCCTTAGAGAACAAGTAGAAGCCTACAGAGAGGAATCGCAAAAATCCCTAAAAGAATTCCAGGAAAACATAAATAAACAAGTAGAAGCCCATAGAGAGGAGTCACAAAAATCCCTGAAAGAATTCCAGGAAAACACAATCAAACAGTTGAAGGAATTAAAAATGGAAATAGAAGCAATCAAGAAAGAACACAAGGAAACAACCCTGGATATAGAAAACCAAAAGAAGAGACAAGGAGCTGTAGATACGAACTTCACCAACAGAATACAAGAGATGGAAGAGAGAATCTCAGGAGCAGAAGATTCCATAGAAATCATTGACTCAACTGTCAAAGATAATGTAAAGCGGAAAAAGCTACTGGTCCAAAACATACAGGAAATCCAGGACACAATGAGAAGATCAAACCTAAGGATAATAGGTACAGAAGAGAGTGAAGACTCCCAGCTCAAAGGACCAGTAAATATCTTCAACAAAATCATAGAAGAAAACTTCCCTAACCTAAAGAAAGAGATACCCATAAGCATACAAGAAGCTACAGAACTCCAAATAGATTGGACCAGAAAAGAAACTCCTCCTGTCACATAATAGTCAAAACACCAAACGCACAAAATAAAGAAAGAATATTAAAAGAAGTAAGGGAAAAAGGTCAAGTAACATATAAAGGCAGACCTATCAGAATCACACCAGACTTTTCGCCAGAAAGTATGAAAGCCAGAAGATCCTGGACAGATGTCATACAGACCCTAAGAGAACACAAATGCCAGCCCAGGTTATTGTATCCTGCAAAACTCTCAATTAACATAGATGGAGAAACCAAGATATTCCATGACAAAACCAAATTTACACAATATCTTTCTACAAATCCAGCACTACAAAGGATAATGAATGGTAAAGCCCAACATAAGGAGGCAAGCTATACCCTAGAAGAAGCAAGAAACTAATTGTCTTGGCAACAAAACAAAGAGAAGCACACCAACATAACCTCATATCCAAATATGAATATAACAGGAAGCAATAATCACTATTCCTTAATATCCTCAACATCAATGGCCTCAACTCCCCAATAAAAAGACATAGATTAACAAACTGGATATGCAACGAGGACCCTGCATTCTGCTGCCTACAGGAAACACACCTCAGAGACAAAGACAGACACTACCTCAGAGTGAAAGGCTGGAAAACAACTTTCCAAGCAAATGGTCGGAAGAAGCAAGCTGGAGTAGCCATTCTAATATCAAATAAAATCAATTTTCAACTAAAAGTCATCAAAAAAGATAAGGAAGGACACTTCATATTCATCAAAGGAAAAATCCACCAAGATGAACTCTCAATCCTAAATATCTATGCCCCAAATACAAGGGCACCTACATAAGTAAAAGAAACCTTACTAAAGCTCAAAACACACATTGCACCTCACACAATAATAGTAGGGGATTTCAACACCCCACTCTCATCAATGGACAGATCATGGAAACAGAAATTAAACAGAGACGTAGACGGACTAAGAGAAGTCATGAGTCAAATGGACTTAACAGATATTTATAGAACATTCTATCCTAAAGCAAAAGGATATACCTTCTTCTCAGCTCCTCATGGTACTTTCTCCAAAATTGACCATATAATTGGTCAAAAAACGGGCCTCAACAGGTACAGAAAGATAGAAATAATCCCATGCGTGCTATCGGACCACCATGGCCTAAAACTGGTCTTCAATAACAATAAGGAAAGAATGCCTACATATCCGTGGAAATTGAACAATGCTCTACTCAATGATAACCTGGTCAAGGAAGAAATAAGAAAGAAATTAAAGACTTTTTAGAATTTAATGAAAATGAAGGTACAACATACCCAAACTTATGGGACACAATGAAAGCTGTGCTAAGAGGAAAACTCATAGCGCTGAGTGCCTGCAGAAAGAAACAGGAAAGAGCATATGTCAGCAGCTTGACAGCACACCTAAAAGCTCTAGAACAAAAAGAAGCAAATACACCCAGGAGGAGTAGAAGGCAGGAAATAATCAAACTCAGAGCTGAAATCAACCAAGTAGAAACAAAAAGGACCATAGAAAGAATCAACAGAACCAAAAGTTGGTTCTTTGAGAAAATCAACAAGATAGATAAACCCTTAGCCAGACTAACGAGAGGACACAGAGAGTGTGTCCAAATTAACAAAATCAGAAATGAAAAGGGAGGCATAACTACAGATTCAGAGGAAATTCAAAAAATCATCAGATCTTACTATAAAAGCCTATATTCAACAAAACTTGAAAATCTGCAGGTAATAGACAATTTCCTAGACAGGTACCAGGTACTGAAGTTAAATCAGGAACAGATAAACCAGTTAAACAACCCCATAACTCCTAAGGAAATAGAAGCAGTCATTAAAGATCTCCCAACCAAAAAGAGCCCAGGTCCAGACGGGTTTAGTGCAGAATTCTATCAGACCTTCCTAGAAGACCTCATACCAATATTATCCAAACTATTCCACAAAATTGAAACAGATGGAGCACTACCGAATTCCTTCTATGAAGCCACAATTACTCTTATACCTAAACCACACAAAGACACAACAAAGAAAGAGAACTTCAGACCAATTTCCCTTATGAATATCGACGCAAAAATACTCAATAAAATTCTGGCAAACCGAATCCAAGAGCACATCAAAACAATCATCCACCATGATCAAGTAGGCTTCATCCCAGGCATGCAGGGATGGTTTAATATACGAAAAACCATCAACATGATCCATTATATAAACAAACTGAAAGAACAAAACCACATGATCATTTCATTAGATGCTGAGAAAGCATTTGACAAAATTCAACAACCCTTCATGATAAAAGTCCTGGAAAGAATAGGAATTCAAGGCCCATACCTAAACATAGTAAAAGCCATATACAGCAAACCAGTTGCTAACATTAAACTAAATGGAGAGAAACTTGAAGCAATCCCACTAAAATCAGGGACTAGACAAGGCTGCCCACTCTCTCCCTACTTATTCAATATAGTTCTTGAAGTTCGAGCCAGAGCAATCAGACAAGAAAAGGAGATCAAGGGGATACAGATCGGAAAAGAAGAAGTCAAAATATCACTATTTGCAGATGATATGATAGTATATTTAAGTGATCCCAAAAGTTCCACCAGAGAACTACTAAACAACTTCAGCAAAGTGACTGGGTATAAAATTAACTCAAATAAATCAGTAGCCTTCCTCTACACAAAAGAGAAACAAGCCAAGAAAGAAATTAGGGAAAGACACCCTTCATTATAGATCCAAATAATATAAAGTACCTCGGTGTGACTTTAACCAAGCAAGTAAAGGATCTGTACAATAAGAACTTCAAGACTCTGAAGAAAGAAATTGAAGAAGACCTCAGAAGATGGAAAGATCTCCCACGTTCATGGATTGGCAGGATTAATATAGTAAAAATGGCCATTTTACCAAAAGCGATCTACAGATTCAATGCAATCCCCATCAAAATACCAATCCAATTCTTCAAAGAGTTAGACAGAACAATTTGCAAATTCATCTGGAAAAACAAAAAACCCAGGATAGCTAAAACTATCCTCAACAATAAAAGGACTTCAGGGGGAATCACTATCCCTGAACTCAAGCAGTATTACAGAGCAATAGTGATAAAAACTGCATGGTATTGGTACAGAGACAGACAGATAGACCAATGGAACAGAATTGAAGACCCAGAAATGAACCCACACATCTATGGGCACTTGATTTTTTGACAAAGGAGCCAAAACCATCCAATGGACAAAAGATAGCATTTTCAGCAAATGGTGCTGGTTCAACTGGAGGTCAGCATGTAGAAGAATGCAGATCGATCTATTCTTATCATCCTGTACAAAGCTTAAGTCCAAGTGGATCAAGGACCTCCACATCAAACCAGATATACTCAAACTAATAGAAGAAAAACTAGGGCAGCTTCTCGAACACATGGGCACTGGAAAAAATTTCCTGAACAAAACACCAATGGCTTATGCTCTAAGATCAAGAATCGACAAGTGGGATCTCATAAAACTGCAAAGCTTCTGTAAGGCAAAGGACACTGTGATTGGGACAAAATGGCAACCAACAGATTGGGAAAAGATCTTTACCAATCCTACAACAGATAGAGGCCTTATGTCCAAAATATACAAAGAACTCAAGAAGATAGTCCGCAGGGAGACAAATAACCCTATTAAAAAATGGGGTTCAAAGTTAAACAAAGAATTCACAGCTGAGGAATGCCGAATGGCTGAGAAACACCAAAAAAATGTTCAACATCTTTAGTCATAAGGGAAATGCAAATCAAAACAACCCTGAGATTTTACCTCACACCAGTGAGAATGGCTAAGATCAAAAACTCAGGTGACAGCAAATGCTGGCAAGGATGCAGAGAAAGAGGAACACTTCTCCATTGTTGGTGGGACTGCAGACTGGTACAACCATTCTGGAAATCAGTCTGGAGGTTCCTCAGAAAATTGGACATTGAACTGCCTGAGGATCCAGCTATACCTCTCTTGGGCATATACCCAAAAGATGCCCCAACATATAGAAAAGACATGTGCTCCACTATGTTCATAGCAGCCTTATTTATAATAGCCAGAAGCTGGAAAGAACCCAGATGCCCTTCAACAGAGGAATGGATACAGAAAATGTGGTACATCTACACAATGGAATATTACTCAGCTATCAAAAACAATGATTTTATGAAATTCGTAGGCAAATGGCTGGAACTGTAAAATATCATCCTGAATGAGGTAACCCAATCACAGAAAAACACACATGGTATGCACTCATTGATAAGTGGCTATTAGCCCAAATGCTTGAATTACCCTAGATGCTTAGAACAAATGAAACTCAAGACGGATGATCAAAATGTGAATGCTTCAGTCCTTCTTTAAAAGAGGAACAAGAATACCCTTGGCAGGGAATAGAGAGGTAAAGATTAAAACAGAGACTGAAGGAACACCCATTCAGAGCCTGCCCTCCATGTGGCCCATACATATACAGCCATCCAATTAGACAAGATGGATGAAGCAAAGAAGTGCAGGCCGACAGGAGCCGGATGTAGATCGCTCCTGAGAGACACAGCCAGAATACAGCAAATACAGAGGCGAATACCAGCAGCAAACCACTGAACTGAGAACCGGATCCCCGTTGAAGGAATCAGAGAAAGAACTCGAAGAGTTTGAAGGAGCTCGAGATTCCCTTATGAACAACAATGCCAAGCAACTAGAGCTTCCAGGGACTAAGCCACTAAGCCTAAGGACTATACATGAACTGACCCTGGACTCTGACCTCATAGGTAGCAATGAATATTCTAGTAAGATCACCAGTGGAAGGGGAAGCCCTGGGTCCTGCTAAGACTGAACCCCCAGTGAACGTGATTGTTGTGGGGAGGGTGGCAATGGGGGGAGGATGGGGAGGGGAACACCCATAAAAAAGGGGAGGGGGGAGGGATTGGGGGATGTTGGCCCGGAAACCGGGAAAGGGAATAACACTCGAAATGTAAGTAAGAAACACTCAAGTTAATAAAAAAAAAAAAAAGAGTTGATTCTCCTAAGATGATTGTCTCCCGAGAGCCCCCACATTAATGCTTAGTACCCAACCCATGTAGAGGCAGTGCACACTTCCTCATGTGCAACCTAGGGAAAGAGTATCTATTCACCAAGGCCATGCCTTTAAGAGAAAGAGTATCTAGTCACCACGGCCATGCCTTTAAGGGAAAGAGTATCTAGTCACCACGGCCATGCCTTTAAGGGAAAGAGTATCTAGTCACCACGGCCATGCCTTTAAGGGAAAGAGTATCTAGTCACCACGGCCATGCCTTTAAGGGAAAGAGTGTCTAGTCACCACGGCCATGCCTTTAAGGGAATTGGGACCAGAGGCCCTTCTTCGTCTCTTTTGTGTCCCAGACAGGAAGTGAACAGTTCTACCACAGACTACCGCCACATTGTCTGGTTTAACCACAGGCCAGAAAGCAATGAGACCAACCCATCATGGACTGACCTAAAACCAGGAGCCAAAATAAATCTCTTCTTAAAATACGCCGATCGTAACAAGTATTTGGAACTGTAATGGAAAACCAGCTACATACTATCAACCATTCTAACAGTAGATTTGTAATTATGACCAACCCCATAAGGCCAGGGATCAATTGCTTTGCTCACACAACTCGTGAAGCTCTGTTTGTTGCATTATTCAAATTGACCTTTAATCCCGCAGATCTCTACGTGGCCTTGTCTCTTTTCGTGAGTAACTGATCTCCCTGGCAATTACCCCTGGGCCCTCTGTTTATAGAAAACAACTTTGAGGTTTCGCTCCATTTGCCTGGTAAGGCTTCTTCTGCTCTACAAGCAAAGCAGGCATTCAGTTTGCATATAGGGAAAACCTGATGATGGTTTCTTTTCCTATACTGTTGCTATGCAACCACTATATCCGCCACACTAAAATGAGACATAAATTCATAGTGGGGGAATATTTGAACAGAATGTAGTTAGAGAGAGATGGTTCATCAGAGCTGGCGTCTCCTGGAACTGCTTGAAAGGAAGGAACTGGAAGACAGCGAAGGCTTCTTAAGAGTTTGTAAGGTTGTTTTAAAGGAACTCCAAATGCAGGTGCATGACTCCGTTCCTTCCATTTTATAATCACCTCCAAGACCATTCATCTGAAATGCACAACTGATTTTAATCAAAGCAGAAATGGAATGCCTATACCATGATGCAAAGGAGACATCTTGACTGTTTTTCAAAGTTCCACCTGTAACTGAAATATAAAGTAGGTATTATAGTGGGGAGAACATAGTCAGGAGGTAGAGAAAACACCCTATCATTTCTCCCTGGAGATGAAGACAAGTCCCTGACATCTGAATATTTGCAGGATGTTTTTTTATTAAGAATGTATTGTTTTAAGAAATGCTAAGGGATTTGAAACCCCACTGTGAGTTATAGAAAGTAACCAGTACAGATATCTTTTCTCTGAATATTCTGCCACCCTGGTCTTCCCTTTCCTGTGGAGTGTCGTTGAACAATAGCCTAAGAGTTCAGGTATGAAGGTAGACCTATATTTTGTTCAGAATGCAGACTGTTAGCTAAGTCTGAATGCACCAGGGTTCTCTAGAGAAACAATAGGAGATACCACCAGAGACAGTATAAAAAGTTGGTTCTCACCATTTTGGAACCATCAAGTCCCAATATCTGTAAAGGGAGACACAGGCTGGAGACCTGGAGCACAGATTGCTCACTTCGTGTCTGGACCCTGAAGACCGGGAGAACTTGTCAAAGTCCCACAGATAGGCATGGAGAGATGCTCAGGGGTAGGGGCTGCCTGCTGTGTAAACATGAGTTCGAGTCCCCAGCACCCACATAAAATAACAGATGTAAGGCATACAGTTCTGGGAGGTGGAGAGGAATATCTCAGTGAATATCTCACTGGACAGTCAATCTAGGCAATTGGTGAGCTCCTGGTCCAGTGAGGTAAAGAACAATAAAGATAAACACCCAACATCAAACTCTAAGGAGTAAATACACCTCTGATTCCTAGCCATGTAAATGGCAGCCTTCAAGTCTGAAATACGGATTCCAGGCATGGGTGCTAAAGGGCGGATCTGTAGTGATGTTCCAGGGGCATGGAAGGAATCAGTCTGATTCTCTCTCATACCATAGTCTATGTAACAGATCAAGTTTCTGCTTACTTTATTCATGTTCATACGCGACACCATTCCGACACATCCAACGGCCAGAGGTCTAACCATACATTTCCTAATCCAGTCACTAGACTGGACACCACTTCTCCCAAAGTGATGGACAAGGCTCCAAGAACATTTACATATCTGTAAAAGCAAGCAACTTTCCCCCAGTGCAGACTCTATAGAAAGGCATGCAAGCCCCCAAGAATTCTAGACATCTTCGTGAGGACATCTATAAGACAGTTCAGTGTGCTCTGTGCGAGGACGCCTTACACTTGTCTGTCTTTTTTATTTTGTTCTCCATATCTGTTTACAGTATGGTTTATATTTGAAAGCAAAGAGGTAATTGTTCTCCTGTGCACGTGCTGAACAAGGCCTGGAATGAACAGAGGAGTCAGTGAGTGAACGAATGGATGGTTGGGTAAATGCTAGATCCAACCTCTGGCTGCAGAAAAGCTTTGACCACTGGAAATTATGGATTTTTTCTGGATTAGAGACTCTTTAGTGTCTATGAAGAGGGAAGGGTTAGAATTGACTCAAGGGAGAGATGACAGTGGAAAGGCAGAGAGAGGAACCGCAGAGAACTATTTTGGGACACAATTAGAATGTCTCTTCGAGGGGAAAGGGTCAAAGTAAGAATGGATTGGCTTGACTCAATTAATTTCCAGGATGCTCAGGTCATCTATTTTTGCCTTCCTTGTCTAAGAGTTAAAACTGCTCTACTGTTCAGCATGTATGACTCTTTGGCTTCCACCAACCTTTGCTGCAATTCTTTTTAAATGAATGTCTTCATGTAACATTTTTCTTTTTCTTTTCTATTTTTTTTGCCTTTTATTGATTTATTTACTCACCTTACATTCCAGTCACAGGTCCCCTCTCCTCCCAGTTCTCTCTCACATACCCAAGCTCCACAACCTCCTTCCCTTTACCTCTGAGAACAGTGAGGTCTTCCTGGGTACCAATCCTCAAGTCACTGTAGAACTAGAAACATCCTCTCCCACTGAGACCAGACAAGCAAGTCCAGTGGGGGTAATGGGATCTATAGGCAGGCAACAGAGTCAGGGTACATCCTATAGTTGTTGGGGGACCAGCATGAACAACAAGCTAGCTGCTCATCTGTTACATATGTGGTGGGTTAGGTCCAGTTATTATATGCTTTTTTTTGTTGGGTTCAGTCTCTAGGCCCTCCAAGGGTCCTGTTACTTAACTCTGTTGGTCTTCCTGTGGAGTCCCTATTCCCTTCGGTGCCTTCACTTCTTCCACCATCTCTTCCAAAGAGTATCTGAGCTCCGACCAATGTTTAACTGTAGGTCTCTTCATCTGTTGCAGTCAGCTGCTGGGTGGAGCCCCTCAGATGACAGTTATGCTAGGCTCCTATCTAAAAGCATACTAGAGTATAATTAATAGTGTCATGGATTGGTTCTTGCCCATGGGATGGGCCTCAAGTTGGGCCAGTGATTGGTTGGCCATTCCCTCAGACTCTGCCCCACCTTTGTCTCTGCATTTCTTGTTCTTGTAAGAAGGACACATTTTGAGTCGAAGGTTTTGTGGGTGAGTTGGTGTTTCTCCCTCCCACCACTGGGAGTCCTGCCTGACTACAGGAGGTGGCCATTTCAGGCTCCATATTCACCACTGCTAGGACTCTTTGCTAGAGTCACCCTCATAGACTGCTTGGAGTCTCCCCCACCCCAGGTCTCTGGCATGTCCTAGATATGGTCCCCTGCCAGGCTCCATTTCCATTCACTTTCCTGGCCCTCTTTCCTCACAGCTGATTCCCACTCCTCCTCCCCATCTCACACAGTTCCCTCTGTCCATCCACTTCCAATGACTGTTTTGTCTACTGAGTGAGATTTAAGCATCCTGCCTTGCACCTTCCTTGTTATTTTTGCTTCTTTGGGTCTATAGATTATAGAGTGGTTATTTTGAACTTTATAGCTAATATCCACTTATCAGTGAGTACATACCATGCTTGTCCCTTTGGGTCTAGATTACCTCACATCGAATGATATTTTCTAGTTCTCTCCATGTTTCTGCAAAATTCATGATGTCCTTGTTTTTAATAGCTGAGTAGTATCCCATTGTGTAAATGAACCACATTTTCTATATCCATTCTTCTGTTTTTGAACATCTGGGTTGTTTCCAGCTTCTGATTATCACAAATAAGGCCATTATGAACATAGTGGAACACTTGTCCTTGGAGTTTGGTGGAACATTTGTATAAAGGAGGACTACTGATATCTTTGAGTTAATTTTGTATCCAACTACTTTACTGAAGGTGTTTATCAACTGTAGGAGTTCTCTGATAGAAATTTTGGAGTTGCTTATAGAAACTGTTATATCATCGACAACTAGTGATACTAGTTTTTATGAATACTTCCTTTCCAATTTGTACCTCCTTGATCTCCTTTAGTTGTATTATTGCTCTGGCTAGACCTTCAAGTACTATATTGAATAGATAGGGAGTGGGTGTACAGCCTTGACCCTGATTTTGGTGGAATTGCTTTAAGTTTCTCTCCATTTAATTTGACATTGGCTATTGGCTTGTTGTATATTGTGTTTATGATGTTCAGGAATACACGTTGTTTCCTTGATCACTCTACTTTTAACATGCAGGGATGTTCGATTTTGTCAAAGGCTGAAATGTTTTTAATGTGTTTGAATGAAGAATAAATCTAAGTGAGCACATATGCTCACATGTCCCTTGCAGTGAATTCTAGTGAACCTTTAATGCTTTCCAAAGAGCTTGTGCAAGTTTTGAATGCTATTGTTTCTGGTGGAAGCAGAATGTTTGAGAAAAGCTCTTAAAAATGCACTGCCCATATTTTTTTTGCTATAGTTACTTACTGTAGTATATGTTGAATTTTTTTTCCAACAAGTAATATATGAATAAAATGATACCAAGTCCTCAGGTGTTTCAGGATTCATTAGCTGTAGATTGCAGCCTGAGTACTGGCTTTCCTAACCTAAAGCACCAAACAACAGAAACAACAAAGTTGGCTCATCACTGCTATTGACCAGCATCCTTAAAGCTGGGCTGTAATTGACAATTTCAAAGATCCATTCAAGTTCAGGGAAGTCATTGAACTTGCTCAGTGTGTGGCCAATTTGGGAGAATATTTGTGTAATGTTTTTTTGAAAGTCTGAACAGCCTCAAATCCTGATGCTGTGTAAGTGCCTTAAACTCAGTAGGAATGGCGGGAGATGGCATGGTGCGGTTTTCTTTCCATGGTTGTCCTTTGTTTCCTTTGTGAAATGTAATTTTGTGGAAGCAGTGTTTTAGACTGTATTCCTGAACACAAATTTTCAGTATTTCAGCCCTGAAATTGAGATAGTATAAGCAAAATGCTCATCATTGCCTACCATTTAGAAGTCATTGATTGGTTTTCCTAGATGAGAACTACCTGGAAAATATCAACTTGGTGGCCTATTACCTTACTTGTTGCGTGAAAATAACTCTATGTTTTTTTTAAAGGCAGGAATATGGTACCCATACAAAGAGTAATTTTAAATCTAATCTTGGACAAATATCTTTAAAGGACTCCAGGAATCCTGTGACCCTCTCTGTACCACCACGATTTTATCCAAACTGGGATGTGCGCAATATTCCTCATAATGACCGCTGCTAGAGTAATCTGGAAGAAGGGAGATATACAGGGCACCAGCAAATTGTATAGAGTTCAGGATTGGTGAGATCTCCCAAATCTATTAACTTTTCAAACTAAAGCAGTATATTGTGGTGGGGGAGGAGTAATTACAGAAGTTGAGGTAACTAAACTGGAAACTCTGCTGTCTCATGAGGAAACTTTGTAATAGAAACATTAAAATCATGAGGTTTTATCATTCCATAATGAAAACTTGGGGTCATTTGTATGTCATGTACTTTTAAAGAACTCCAATTACTATATAGTGGGAATAATTTAACTTTGCACTGAGGAAAAGGTATTTTATGTAAGAGATCATAACATAATACACACCTTCACAGGATTTTTATAAGTAATGGACAAGATACTATGATAATCGACTGTCAATATAAATTTTAAAAAGTATTAGAGTGGAAAAGCCTAGTGTTTACTTCAAGCAGTTTGCTTATTTGAGAGATGAGTAACCTAGGGCTAAAGGATTATATTATTCATACCAGTAATTGGGGAGACACACCTCCTGCCTCCTCGTGTGACTTTCATTGTCATGTACAACTAAGAAGACAGTGTACATGAAAGTTTATAAATGTCATCCAGAGAAGGAACTTGTGAAAGTCACAAGGAAAGAAAAGGGCAGATGGGCTTCAAAGGTATGAGCCTCCGGGGGGTGGGGGGATCTACTTGTGTCAAGAAAGTGAGAACACCAGCAGCAAGATTATTCTGAAACAGGAAGAAAGTTGAAAATTTAAAAAAAAATTAAAAACAAAAGAAGAAAAAAACAGAAATTGAAAGACGCAGGCTGTTTTTTTCCCACTTTCCCCTAGTACAGAAAACTATGCACAGGAGAGTCAGAAGAGGCCTATAACTTGTAGCTGAATTGAATTCTGAATCCATCAAGTCCTTCATATTAGAACTGGAAGCCATAACAAAGCAACTTCTGATTCATGAATGGGATGTCTTCGCTGAAGCCCTCCTCTCGAAACTCAGGGATCCCATGTGGAAGAGGAGGTAGGAAGAATGTAGAGCTAGAAGTGACAGATAACTCCACAAAGAAGCAGTGTCTTACATATATACATGTGAATTCACAGAGACCGTGGGGGCATGCTGAAGACCTGCACAGGTCAAGCCACATAGGGCCCAGACACTGAGTGGGTGGAAAGAGTAGACATGAGGTTCCTCCATTAACCAAGGAGCTATTTGCAATCTGCTTGTTAGCAAAGGAAAAATCAATGTCTTCCAGTGGAGTGTCCTGGGGTATATCAACAATACTCCAGAGGAGGTCCCATGCCCAAGAGTAGTTGACCAACACAAAATGGACTCAGTGGGTTTTGTTGTTTTGTTTTGACCTCTCTTATTCTTTTTGTTTGTTGTTGTCATTGCTGTTGGTGGCGGCGGCGGTGGTGGTGGTGGTGTGTGTGTGTGTGTGTGCGTGAGAGAGAGAGAGAGAGAGAGAGAGAGAGAGAGAGAGAGAGAGAGAGAGAACATAAAGGTGTATAGAGAGGTGTAAAGGGAGGTAGAGAGGATCTGGGAAGAGTTACAGGAGAGTAAAGGATCGGAATATATTGTGTGGACAAACTGTAACTAAAAGAAAAGGATTTTAGTCTTGCTGGGCACTGTATTCGTATGTCCTGTTGCTTACATTCCTTCCTCCCACAGATCATTCAAGTTCAGTCTACATCTTACAAATGTGGACTTGGAGTAACAATGTTTAAGAAATGCACGCACTTCACACAGTCAGTCAGTAGGGGAGTTTGAGTTAAAGTTTATCTCAACCAGAGTATAAAATAGAGAATATGATGGAGCCACCAGAATCTCACTTGTCATTAACAAAATAAAGATATGTATTAAAAAGGTGAAACAGAATTTTCAATTGTCATTAAAGCAACCAACTTCAAACTCCATATCTGGAATGCTGTCTTTTCTTTGGAGGCTTCCAGAAGAATCAGTTTATTGGGGGTAAAGGAGAAATTTCATGTGAGCAACCCCAAAGGCACCGTCTAGTGCACAGCCTACTACCCATGTGGCTCTCCCCCATGGCTTTTCCTCTTTGGCAACCTGCTTGTGAGGCTTCTGCACTCAGGGTGATTTCATGCCTGGCTTCTTTGCATACTCTCTCCTGGGTCTGAATAGTCTCCCATCAGACACACTTATGTCCCAAAGGTTATACCTTCACAACCTTGTCTGAAATTCTAGGTCTAAAACCCTCAATCTTATACTTGACTTCTTTGAAGTGGAAACTTAAGGGTTCTTTGGAAAGTCAGTTGTGTTGAACAGGTGTTTTGTTGGTGTTTGTTTTAGAATGTTTTGCTGATGTGGACACAGGTGAAAGGCTAAGGCAGATTCATAAAGGAACTCCTCACTGAAGCAGACACAGGAAAAAGGATGTTTTTCTAAAGTACGCACTGAAAGGATGTGTGATGAAGGATTCTTTGGTAGCAACACACATGTATTGTCCACCTTACACTGTGTAGTTGAGCTGCGTTCATCAGAACTCCCAACACACCAAGAAACTTCTGGTGGCCACAGTTTCTTGCCACTTCCACAGACTTGGGCTGAGTTACAGGGTGATGTCAGCTGAGACAGATGCATGAGCCGTGGCGAGACACGTGCTGAGTCAGTGTGGTGGAAGTCGAGCTAGACTTGTTTATAGAGCTAGCTGTGCAATGCTTGTGGGTCTCGCATCTTCATTGATCTTCGGTTTGCTGAGAGAGGCACAGCTGTGGACTTTTCCTGGAGTCTCCCCACATCCATCCTGCTGACCAGTGCCAAGGGTGAGACCTGGCTGTCTCTGCTAGGTAGTGCCATTGCTGTTGAATTGTGTTTGCTATCCCAATTCTACTGAACTAGACTGCTGATGTATCTGTGAAGAGTTTGCGAGTGGATCAAGCTGCTGCTGCTGACCCGCAAACTGAATTGGTGACTTCCAGGAAATACAGATGGGAGTTGCTCCAAAGATCCTCTCTAAACAGGTCCATTTCCCCTTCCCCTGTATTTTCTTTTCCACTACCTCTAGTGGGTGGTGGATTAAAAGGGAGATTAAAATGCATTAAGAACTATCATTAAAAATAGATTTAAAAAAAATTAAAGCTACACTTCTTCATTTCCCTTCTCATAGCAGAGACTTTTTTTTTTTTCCGGAGCTGGGGACCGAACCCAGGCCCTTGCGCTTGCTAGGCAAGTGCTCTACCGCTGAGCCAAATCCCCAACCCCAGAGACTTGTTTTTTATAGTTCACCTTGTAAAAAATATTTGCCATTGGATTGCTCCCACCAACTAGAACACACACTCTAAAGTAACAGTGATTTGGTAAGGTTTTCTAGGTCCTGTGATACCAACTTACTCAATGAATTTTAAATTCTGCACCAAAGAGAAAAGGTATTGAAAGGAGATGTTATAGTTGATCTTAATGATAAATCAGAACAAAAGTTGTGATTTATAGTTTCACATCACTGTAACAAATACCTGCGTCTGTCAACTTGAAAGGGTTTGTGGGTTCAGAGACTTCAGATCATGATCACTGTCCCCGTTACTTTGGACTTGTATGGTGCATTATGATGAGACTGCATGGCAGAGGAGTCCTCCCACAACTAAGGACCAAAGAGAGAGACGGGAAGGACCTGAACATCAATAACCCTTCTCAACTCATCTTCTGCATCAACCAAGTCCCTACTTCCTCTTACACCCTATAGGTTCTATCACTTACAAATAATATCCTTGAAGGTCATCCAAGATCCAAAGTATGACCTGGATGTTCAAACGACTCATATTAAACCCAAGGACAAAGGAGCAATCTCGATGATGTTGACATGTAGGTTTGATGTTTGGTCATCAAACCTATGGGAGGTATGCAGGAAGAAAAGAGTATGGGGATATGCGCATCACCATATACTAGAAAACACCTTTGAGGGGTTGGGGATTTAGCTCAAGGCCCTGGGTTCGGTCCCCAGCTCTGAAAAAAAAGAAAAAAAAGAAGAAAAAAAAAGAAAACACCTTTGCTCAAAAAAGAACTCATTGGAGCTTCCCAGTCAACACTTGCTAGAGACATGGTTCAACAAATCATGTTTAGGTAAGATACAGCCATGCAAATTCCAAATTGTCATTTTAAATGAATCCTATGAACATTTAATGTCATGGGGTCCATAAGTACAGCATAGACATCCTGGAAGACAGGATAAAGGAGAAGGAGATGATGCAGGTGTGGGAGTGCCACTGGAAGATGTTTAGCGGCCATGTAGAGCTTAATCCCCTCAGTTAGTTAGCACTTAGTCCTTCTGTGATGGACGTGCACTAGGCATCATGCTAAGCATTTTGTCACATGACTTCTCAAGCTTGCTAAAGAAAATTAGCACTTGGGTTGTCTTCAAATCCAGAACTGTAGCTTCAGAGAAGTGTATGTGATTTCCTCAAGGTAGACAGTGTCTCTCCGGAGCAGGGGATGCAGTCTCTCAGTTCTGCCTGGTGATGGTCTAAGTTCTTTTCCATGATAACATTGGCTGATCAAGTACATGTGATCAAATAGACTGCAGTTCTACCAGAAAATAACAGCAAAAAAGGGCTGCAGGGAAGAATTTATACTTTCTTATGCGGTAGTCCAGGAAATGGAAGCCATGAAGTGAAAATGAAATAATTTCAGCTCAGTCAGACTTGAGTAGAAAAAAATTGTTATTTTTTGGGAGATGCATATTGTAATGTATGACTTTAGAAATCAGTTCTACCTGAAATTTATGCAGAAATTGAAGAAAATATGAATAAGAAGGCGTTCTGGACAAATACAGGGGAACATAAGGTCTAACCTTAGCTTTTTAGGGTGTCCAATGACTTAGGGATTATGGGGGAGCTGAGATTAAAAAACCAATCAAATGATAAAGGAAAGAATTAGAAAATGCTGGGAAAATGTGTGGGATATAGGTGTGTGAACAATAAGGATAAATGGACAGCTAAATGTGAGACATCCAAGACAAGACCAAGAAAGCACACAGCCCAGCAGAAAACCCTGGTAATGAAATGTGGGCAGTGTGCTTGTATCTAGATCTGACAGTCCATCTCTGAGGTTTACAGAATTTTAAGCAAGTGTAAGGGGTGCTGGCTACATTCAAGCAACTTCTGGGAAATACATAAATGATGAATAACATAGGAAGAATCCCCAGATAGGCAATTTTATAAAGAAAATATAGAAGGTCATGACTGCACATATCAAATTTTTCTTTAGGTGGATATGACTTATAGAGAAGCTGGTGAAATATTTAGTACCTACCATCTTCACAGTGAATTATAATTTATTTTTCTTCACAGGCCTGTGCTTACGAATTCAACTACTAAACTAAGACAGAAATTATGTTTTATTTAGTTTTGAATGCTAGTACTGAAAAACATCCTTAGTGCTTCACGTCAATGAACTGAACAGTCTGTGTGGAATTGATCCATCGGTGCAATTAGCACTCAGGAACAAATAAATGAGTAAAACTCTTTCCAATTGTACATGGCCACACCAGAAGAATCACTCAAAAGAAACACATCTCGGTTCTAATATGCAAAATTGAAAATAGATTTCCTGCAGTGTTTAAAATACTTCCATTTGTGGTTGTTTTGAATGAGAATGGTCACTACAGGCTCATATATTTGAATGCTTAGTCACAAAGAAGTGGAAGGATTAGGAGGTGTGTCCTTATTGGAATAAGTGTGGACTTATTGCTGGGAGAAGTATGTTGCTGGAAGTAGGTTTCAAAGCCCACACAGGGCCTGCTCCTCTCTCTCTCTCTCTCTCTCTCTCTCTCTCTCTCTCTCTCTCTCTCTCTCTCCCCCACGCACCCCCAGCATACAACATGTGACTCAGAAGTGAGGTTTCAGACATATCTCCAGCACCCTACCTGCTGCCTGCCTTTGCGATCCCACACTGCTCTATTCTATATCACGGTGTCTCTTCACAGCATTAGAACAGTAACAAAGACACCATGGGAATGCCAAACGGATAGTTTTAACATTGAGGGCTATATGAAAATACATTTACAGTGTTGAGCCCACTCACTTAGTGTTATTTTATTATGGTAACCATTAAAACTCACTGTAAGAAGTAAGGAATGAGGGAATGAGAAAATTATTTAAGAACTGGGTATCATAAGAGGTGATGGTTGACTGTGTGGACAGTGAAGGAAAGGAAAGATTTTTGCATTATTTACCAACTTTGTCCAAAATTTCTTAAACAGTGGCAGATAAGCTAGGAGAATGTGCCTAGACTCAGACATGGTGCATGCTCTGAATCTCTTGTGAAATCATAAAGGTTCCAATCCAAACAAAGAAATTATTCTCCTTTATTTCATCTAGCATTACCAAGTCCTAGTTACCGAAAAACGTCCACCACTTTCAGTTCTTTTCACACATCCTTCTTTTTATCTTTCTCTTTCATATGTGTACATTTTGTATGTATCCGCAAACTCATCAACATCTCTGTTAAATGGAACATGCAGCTTCTGGGTCATGACGGTGAGGAACAATGATCACTCAACACAGTGATTACCAGCCACACATGCTTACTTAAACATAAATTAAATTAAATTGAAATTTGGTTTATCAGCTGCAAGATCTATATTTCAAGTCTGAAAGGTCACATGGATCTATTAACCACTCTAGTGAACCCACACATACTGCACACATATTACAAATATATATATGCAAATATTTTGAATATATATTTGTGTATATAAGTATATATGTGTGTATATATATATATATATTTCAAATACATGCATATGTTTACTTTTCAATATTTTCTTTAGTTTTTCAGAATTTCAAACAGGTAGACAATGAATAGAATCATATCTACATTCTATCTCCCTATTTTTCTTCACCTGCTCTCTCCACATCTCCCCTAGACTGTCTTCCTTTAACAAGCTTCTCTGCCCAAGCATGAGAGCAACTCAGGTCTACAGGTCTAAGCATATATTTAGAAGGCAATTTAACTGCAAAATAATAATAGCAGTTCTACTCTAGGGGCCATGACATCCTCCAGTTATGGACATTTGACCATGATTCAGTATTAGGAATAAATTATCTCTTATTTATTAGGCCTTATAACTAGTCAGAAAGCTGTTAGTTACCCTATAATTATTGGGCCTATGGGCACACCTTTTATGACAGGTTGGTATTTCAGAATTTATTGTCCAGTACTGGGTAAGATTAGTGGTGTATCCCCCACTGGCTACCCCTAGCATACAGTGTAATACCTTTTGGCATCATGAAAACAATCCAAGTCCAATCATAATCCCATGCACTTATTTACAGACATACAAAAATTCAAATATTTGTGCGGATTCATAAAAGACCAAGGATATCTAAAGAAATCCCAAGCAAAATGAATACTATGGGAATGTCTTAGTTAGAGTTTTATTGTTGTGAAGAGACACCATAGCCAAAGCAACTCTTATAAAGGAAAACATTTAATTGGAGCTGGCTTATAGAGGCCATTATTATCATGGCATGAAACACGGCTGTATAGAGGTTCTGGGTAAGCCAAAAGCTCTCTGTCTGGATCCAAAGGCAGCCAGAAGGAGACTGTGTCACACTGGACAGAACTTGAGCATAGGAGACCTTGAGGCCCTCCCTCACAGTGACACACTTCCTCTACCAAGACCCAACCTAGTCCAACAAGACCACACCTCTTAACAGTGCAACTCCCTATGGACCAAGCATTTATATTAATGAGTCTGTGGGAGCTATTCCTATTCAAACCACCACAGGGAGATTACTTCATTTTGGGTTGTTCGTCAGTGGGGTTCCCTAGAACCACACGAACATTACAGGCTATTAATATTGCTCTTAGTTATCCTTCAGACCTTGATAATGAGATCTCATTGCTGAAGACAACACATTGCTCAAGTCACCCAGGGAAAGTAAGCTGGTACCAACGCAGAAGCCTCATCCATTCTTACTGGTGAGCCTTCACACTGCTATGGGAGAATAGTGACCACCAATCAATCCATCAAGCCACAATAACAAGTGGCTCACTAAGTCATGCCCACTTGTGAGATTGTGACATGAGTAATATGGACGTAATCAACCACTTAGTGACTGGACTTAAGGTCTATCTGTAATTTAGAACTCGTGCCTGTTCCATCAGGGACAAGGACCCATGACTGGGGAGGTATTGGCCCTGGAGGAGAAGCTACTATTATTATGTTATCCTGTTAAATGGATATAATAGTATCACAACTCCTAATGATATATACTTATACCCATAGATTACTACCTTCCTCTGCCCTTATCAGAAAAGATTCTTTTTATATTAGCTGATGCTTAACAGAGAAGCTGATGATGGCTCAACATGCAGAGGATACGAGACTATGGAGTAAAGTGCCTGGCCATCACACTGTGTCCTCTCAAGGCTCAGAGGTCATTGCAGAAGAGGAGGTAGAAAGACCATAAGAGCTAGAGCCAGTGAATGAGTACAGTGAAATAGCATTTTCTGGACACAGCAGAAAACTGCCCATGGGAACACATGTGAATACTCCATGCACAGGATTCGTGCATGATCAAATCCAACAAAGCCCCACATGGATTGAGAAAGTGATTACACACTCTAAACTGTGGCTTGGGAGTTATTGGTTAGTGCTGGCTGCTGGGATAGGAGGCAGTTTTCTTCAGGAATGTGCCCTTTCAGAGGCTACTCGTCGTGTTCTAGTTGACGTGCTACATATATGCACATACAGTGGACTAAGACATTTTAAATGGGAATCCATGAACTGGGGAGGAAATGGTGGTGAGAACTGGGGAAGAATTGCAGCAGAGGGGAGTGGGGGTGAATTCCACCGAAACACATTGTGCAAATGCTTGAAATTCTCAAATATTAAAGACACTTTAAAAATAGAACAAAATAAATTGGTGCTGGGACAAGTGGATTTCAACACAGAGAAAAATGAAAGTAGAACTGTATGTCCCATTATGGACAAAGCTCAACTACAAATGGATCGAGAGTTTCAATATAAAATCAGGCCCTGAAATTGCTAGAGGAACATTCTTCAATTGATAAGCACATGGAAGAGCTTTCTGAATAAGAACCTGATAACACAGAAAGGGAATATTCCCAACAATAAATAAATAGGATCTCATAAAAGTAAGAAGCTAAGGAAATGTGAAAGAAACCAATAGGGAGCCCAGAGATCAGGAGAAAATCTTGCAGGTATTCACCCAATGGAGGATTACTATTCAGAGGGTACAAAGAGCTAACAAAACCCTCTAAAGGGCAAGAAGATAAACAGCCCATTAGAAATAGGCAATGGAAATGAAAGGAACATTCCCAGAAGTATGTGAATGGCTAGGAAACATTTTAAAAGATGCTCAACAGCTTTAGCCACCAGGTAAAGACAAACTGAAACTAATTGAAGATCATACCTGACAGTTTCTGAACAGCCATCATCAGGAATACAAAGGAAAAAAACAGTGCTCTGAATGTGGAACAAGGAGAATCTGTGTTTATTGTGGATGGGCATGTAAAGTAGCCACTTTAACATCAGCCTGCAAGTTCTTCAAGCAACACAAACAGAACTGCTAAGGGACCTGGCTACACCAAGCCTCAGCCCATACCTAACATACGGTGTATCACACCAAGACACTTTCATATCCATCTTCATTGCATCTCTATTCTCAATAGGGATGAAATGGAATCAATCTAGATGTCCATCAGTAGCTTTATAAATAAGAAAGTGTATATAGCACATATAAATAATTAAATAATACTCGGCAACAAAAAAATCAAATAATAAAGTTTGCTGACTAATAGACGCTATTACTTATAGCGAATGGGAAAACTCAGTCCCAGAGAGACAAAAGCATCCTGTTCTATCACATATGTGATTAAATGGAAATCTAGTTAATCTTGGAACGGAAGGAGTGCTGATATCTTCCAAAGGAGGGAAACAATCCTATTCAGCTATGACATCCAGGAACCACAATAGCCAGTGTGGCACAGTAGAGGCATACAGTAACCAAGAGGACTTAAGGCTTGCTCAATAATAGGGAAATTGTACCTGGTCCTGGAAGCCTATCCTGGGCTAGTGAAGTCATGGATCTTGGAGGCAAAGCTACAACTGTCACCTTATTAAACCACTTTACTAAGTGTAATCTTGCATTCTAAATATTTGCCCTCATGCACACTGATAAGTGCAGGTCTTCCCTCTCATTAAGCCCACTCTCTCCCTACTTATTCAATATAGTTCTTGAAGTTCTAGCCAGAGTAATCAGACAACAAAAGGAGATCAAAGGGATACAGATTGGAAAAGAAGTCAAAATATCACTATTTGCAGATGACATGATAGTATATTTAAGTGATCCCAAAAGTTCCACCAGAGAACTACTAAAGCTAATAAACACCTTCAGCAAAGTGGCTGGGTATAAAATTAACTCAAATAAATCAGTTGCCTTCCTCTACACAAAAGAGAAACAAGCCAAGAAAAAAATTAGGGGAATGACACCCTTCATAATAGTCACAAATAATATAAAATACCTCAGTGTGACTTTAACCAAGCAAGTGAAAGATCTGTATGATAAGAACTTCAAGCCTCTGAAGAAAGAAATTGAAGAAGACCTCAGAAGATGGAAAGATCTCCCATGCTCATGGATTGGCAGGATTAACATAGTAAAAATGGCCATTTTACCAAAAGCGATCTACAGATTCAATGCAATCCCCATCAAAATACCAATCCAATTCTTCAGAGTGTTAGACAGAACAATTTGAAAATTCATCTGGAATAACAAAAAACCCAGGATAGCTAAAGCTATCCTCAACAATAAAAGGACTTCAGGGGGAATCACTATCCCTGAACTCAAGCAGTATTACAGAGCAATAATGATAAAAACTACATGGTATTGGTACAGAGACAGACAGACCAATGGAATAGAATTGAAGACCCAGAAATGAACCCACACACCTATGGTCACTTGATTTTTGACAAAAGAGCCAAAACCATCCAAAGGAAAAAAGATAGCATTTTCAGCAAATGGTGCTGGTTCAACTGGAGGTCAACATGTAGAAGAATGCAAATTGATCCATGCTTATCACCCTGTACAAAGCTTAAGTCCATGTGGATCAAGGACCTCCACATCAAACCAGATACACTCAAACTAATAGAAGAAAAAGTGGGGAAGAATCTCAAACACATAGGCACTGGAGAAAATTTCCTGAAAAAAAACACCAATGGCTTACGCTCTAAGATCAAGAATCGACAAATGGGATCTCATAAAACTGCAAAGCTTCTGTAAGGCAAAGGACACTGTTGTTAGGACAAAATGGCAACCAACAGATTGTGAAAAGATCTTTACCAATCCTACAGCTGATAGAGGCCTTATATCCAAAATATACAAAGAACTCAAGAAGTTAGACCGCAGGGAAACAAATAACCCTATTAAAAAATGGGGTTCAGAGCTAAACAAAGAATTCACAGCTGAGGAATGCCGAATGGCTGAGAAACACCTAAAGAAATGTTCAACATCTTTAGTCATAAGGGAAATGCAAATCAAAACAACCCTGAGATTTCACCTCACACCAGTGAGAATGGCTAAGATCAAAAACTCAGGTGACAGCAGATGCTGGCGAGGATGTGGAGAAAGAGGAACACTCCTCCATTGTTGATGGGATTGCAGACTGGTACAACCATTCTGGAAATCAGTCTCGAGGTTCTTCAGAAAATTGGACATTGAACTACCTGAGGACCCAGCTATACCTCTCTTGGGCATATACCCAAAAGATGCCCCAACATATAGCAAAGACACATGCTCCACTATGTTCATAGCAGCCCTATTTATAATAGCCAGAAGCTGGAAAGAACCCAGATGCCCTTCAACAGAGTAATGGATACGAAAATATGGTACATCTACACAATGGAATACTACTCAGCTATCAAAAAACAATGACTTTATGAAATTCATAGGCAAATGGATGGAACTGGAAAATATCATCCTGAGTGAGCTAACCCAATCACAAAAAAACATACATGGTATGCACTCATTGATAAGTGGATATTAGCCCAAATGCTCGAATTACCCCAGATCCACAGAACACATGAAACTCAAGAAGGATGACCAAATTGTGAATGCCTCACTCCTTCTTTAAAAGGGGAACAAGAATACCCTTGGCAGGGAATAGGGAGGCAAAGTTTAGAACAAAGGTAGAAGGAACACCCATTCAGAGCCTGCCCCACATGTGGCCCATACATATACAGCCACCAAACTAGATAAGATGGATGAAGCAAAGAAGTGCAGGCTGACAGGAACCGGATGTAGATCTCTTCTGAGAGACACAGCCAGAATACAACAAATACATAGGCGAATGCCAGCAGCAAACCACTGAACTGAGAACGGGACCCCCGTTGAAAGAATCAGAGAAAGGACTGAAAGAGCTTGAAAGGGCTTGAGACCCCATATGAACAATAATGCCAACCAACCAGAGCTTCCAGGGACTAAGCCACTACCCAAAGACTATACATGGACTGGGCTAACCTCATAGGTAGCAATGAATATCCTAGTAAGAGTACCAGTGGAAGGGGAAGCCCTTGGTCCTGCCAAGATTGAAACCCCAGTGAACATAATTGTTGGGGGGAGTGCGGTAATGGGCGGAGGATAGGGAGGGGAACAGCCATAGAGAAAGCGATGGGGAGGGGTTAGGGGGATATTGGCCTGGAAACCGGGAAAGGGAATAACAATTGAAATGTAAATAAGAAACACCCAAGTTAATAAAGATGGACAAAAAAAGAAAAGAAAAGAAAAGAAAAGAAAAGAAAAGAAAAGAAAAGAAAAGAAAACTCATTGCAACAGACAAATGCCATCATTGGAGAAACAACCAATAAAATGTAGAGTTGTGGAGCTCAGTCCCAAATGATACATCTACTACAACATAACTGCTGTTCGCAATGTAACTGTTTCAGAATAGGGGTTTAAAAAAATCTTAAGCAGTAGAGGCATGGGGTTTTCTATGAGACGGTGTCTCCTAGAAATATCAGAAGCTATACCCATGAGGTGTCACCAGCATGAGTGCCTAAACATGAGCTAAACAAAGTTAACATGATAAAGCAGACAAGCAGAAACCCACAAGGCCACATCTTATACAGAGAACTACAGGTGACTAAGCAAAGCTGCAAGCAGTAGAAATGCTCTTCTCCAGGGATGCTCACACTAACTTGTTACCTAATACCAAGTCATCTGCCCTAACATCATATGCATACAAGTAACACTGTATAGACTCATCAGTTGCACTCATGTATTTAAGTGTATCTAACAACAGTTAATAAAAGGGGGCCACACATCGGAAAGAGAATGAGGAAGGGGATAAAGGAGAGTGTGGAGGGAGAAAAAGGAAGGGGGAAATGATATAATTACATTATAATTTCAAAAATTAAAAAAATCTAACAGTTATATTTTCAAATTTTAAGATCCTCATCATTGGAGCTACCTGCTACTCTGCTAGACTTTCTGATTAATCATCACTTCATAGGCCAACGTCAGAACTAAATAGATAATGAAGTGTTCCAAATGTTAAGCAAGTGAAGGGTGATTGTGATGAGGATCTGTGTTTATTGTGGATGGGCATGTAAAGTAACTGTCCCTTTGTAGTGGAGTCATGTCAGAACCAACAATGCATCCCTAAATCCAAGGGGAAAAGGTGCTGGTGATCACAAGACAGAGCAAACTAAGGAATGGCACTAGCTTTTGAAACCTCAAAGCCCACCCCAGGGGCACACCTCCTCCAAGCAGGCCACGCATCCTGATCCTTCCCAAGAAGTTCCACCAACTAAGAACCAAGTATTCAAATACACGAGCCTATGGCAGCCATTCTCGTTCAGGATCACCGGAGATCATATTTGCGTTTCGTTGTACTTAATTTTTGTTCAAAGGTTTCAAGTCTGGAGTTATTTCCCAAGACACTTAACTGAATTTTAATGTAACTAGAGTAACATAAGCAGAATTATAATGCCCAATAAAGGCCTGTACACCCAATGAGGCTTGACCAGGGTCACCAAGTCGAAAATGTAGAAAATACCTTGATAAACTATGATGGCAGGTTGAGTGATCAGATGTGTTGAAGGAGGCCTTCCTCTGCCCTCATCCCCTCCTTCATTTGGTGGCGTCGATATCAAGACGCAAGAAGAAAGATGCTGGCCAAGCAAGTGCAAGCATGAGTGTGAATGAGAAAATGAGATATAAGCGTGCTGGTCTCCCAGCGTGAGCAGAACGCTGCAGTTACCTTCTATGGTTCTGTGTATCTGGAAGCTGTAGTTCTATGTCTTGTTGAGTAGGAAACAGAACCTAACTTACAGTTTCTGTAATAGAGGAAAAAAATTCCCGCCAGATTAATATCTCTATATAGCAACTGATATGAAAAGCATTAAAAATATTGTTATTAAAATCTAACCCATGCTGTGTTTATGTTTTATGTTTATATTTAATTGGATGTTTTTGATAATTCTAATTCACCGTATATTCCTATTACTAATTAGATGTCATACTTTCTCACAGTTTTAAAATTTATTGTTTGGGAATTTAAAACATGGGAATTTATATGTTTTTAAAAAATACTATCCTACTCCCTTCCCTCCAGTTCCTCTCATACCTGCTATGTTCTTCCGCCCAGGGTCATATACTAATTTTCAAATGCACTTGAGTTTGCTTATTGCATTAGTGTGTGCCTGGGTGTGGGGCTGTTGCCAGGAACACAAGTGGCCTTTCAGAGCACATTAACAGAAAATGCTGACAAGAATTGCTAAATTATAAAGGGGTTTCCTTCAGCACCGCTATGTAGAATACAGATCCCTCTGTGTGTCCGCAGTGTGTGTCCTCACTGTGTGTTACAGTGAGGCACAGCCAGTGTAAAAACACAACACTCTCTGATGTTGTGAGATTCCCTACTGCTGGTTTGGATCTAAGAACATAGATCTCTGGACATGGTCTCACTTTCCGGTGTTTAGCAAACTACATTTTATAATTTTACTTCAGATAAGATGTTTAACAGGAGCATTCAATCGTCAGCAACTCACACCAGAGAGCCCGTGATTATTAGTCTCCAAAGAACAGGTAGACTAAAAAGGAAAGGAACAAGTAGGTAACTCAGGGCAATTAATTATAAATCACAGAGATAATCTGCTTTTTTTTTTTCAGAATCCTCTTTCTGCTTCCAACTGAGCATTGATAGGATAAATATTTCATGTCGACATTATTTGTAGCTTTATACTGGGAATCCGTTTGGAGAAAGTATTTGTCTCAGCAGCCAGGCACAGAGTTCTGCAGTTTTCACTCTCTGGTCCCTGCTCTTCAGCATTTTGCTGCCTGTGTAGACTACCCTGAGTTGGATTCTCCTGGTTAATTCCTGAAGCGTTAGGATGCAGGAGACATCGAAGCCCCCACAGTCATATCCTCACTCATTAACAATTTAAGTTACAGATAACAAATCACACCAGGGGAAACTGTCGCCTGAAGAATTCAATAGCTAGGGGACACAGGCAGGCATAATGCGAGCCACCTCTTTAAACATGTGGCACATTACAAACAGGGCCTCCACCGGTGAAGGGGAATGTAGTCATTACACACGATATAGAGACATAGCCCGTCAGTGTGCTACCAGAGAACAGGGAATCCCTTTTGCAGGGTCTTCTCACAGACAATGAACTTAGCAGGTTGTGGTGGCTTGAGCACACAGGAAATGATGCCAAGGTGGAAGGGAGAGAAGGGAAAAGAATTTACAATGGATATAGCAAACACAAGGGCAGCGTCTGTCCGGTCTGAGAGAAAAAAGCTATAGGTGAGATAAGCTGTAAATTTTGGTGGCTATCTAGAGAAGGCTCAGAGACAGGAAGGAGTCAATTAAGTTGAGCTTTCTGTGGTAAGATTCAGGAAGGCAAGCAAGCAATGAGGGTCCCTAAACAGCGGCATCACGGAGGGACTTCTGAAGCTCAGGTGTCTCCTGGGAGCCGGTGATTCCTTCCAACTCTTTTGCCTGACTTCAGACAGGGCTGACAGCTGTCCTGCTGGGGGTTCTGTCCAGGTGAGTGACAGCCTCATTCATCTTAAGGGATAGATAAATAATAATTTATAATTTTAAAATCCTTCGGGCAATTTAGAATGCCGTGTTTTAGCCAAGGCCCAAACATCACATACCATCATAGATTAAATATTTTTAATTAAAAAAATCTATTAAACATACACCTGTTACAAGGAAGAAATAGCTTTTCCTTAGTGAGTCTTAGCA
Source organism: Rattus norvegicus (assembly GCF_021556685.1). Classification (NCBI taxonomy): domain Eukaryota; kingdom Metazoa; phylum Chordata; class Mammalia; order Rodentia; family Muridae; genus Rattus; species Rattus norvegicus. The sequence continues at coordinate 124,779,627 of NC_141542.1, read as the reverse complement.
AAGCCATCCACCTCCGCCCACCCCGCTGTAATACGGGACTTTTGTCTTGAGGGAAGGTATTTTGGGTGCTTCCTCTCTCCTTTCATGTGGTGTTCCAAGCTCTACGGAGACCAAATGGGATATTTTCCTCTTTAAAAATTAATGTGACTAGGGAAGTATCCAATGTCAACAGTGGCTTGGTCAGCTAATTTCTGAGAAACTGTTTTGTGACCCCCTCCCTTCTCAGAGGCTGTTGGTCCCCAGCCTGAGAGGACAAAGGGAACACATGCAGAGAGCAGGGTTCCTTCCCATGGCTGAGACTATGGGAGAATGACCTCCAGAGACTGCTGCAGCCAGACAAGTGTACTTTATTCTTTCAGGGATAGGGTACATAAGGGCCTTTTTAGGGGTACAAATGGAAAGGGTTAATTGGTTATGGCATCAAGTGAGCAGGAAGGGATGATTGGTTTTAACCCAGCACCTAATTATCATATGGGCAGAAGTCACCTGCTGAGGTATGCAGCCTTGCAGAGAGCTCTGCACAAGGTCAGCTTTTCAGATAAGGCCAGACACCTGTGCTCAGGGACAACCTCCAGACAGAGGCAGAACAGGGAAGCCCCACTGAGGAAAAAAAAAAGTCTCCCATTTTGCCATTTTGCGCTGAGCTCAGAGCCATTCGGTGATGGGGGACAGCTACCTCAATAGCAGAGTTACCCAATATCACCCTAACAAGTGTGCGTCATCCGCCTCCTCTGCGATGATTGTTGGAGGCCACAGGGAAGATAACTGTGTTACAAACAGTTGAATAGTACAGCGGGTACAGCACTGACTTCTACCAGCATTGATGTGTATGCTGGAAAAGGAGACGGGGCAGCAATCATGTTTTAACTTCAGTTTCTGCAGTTTCACATGGCTCCGTGTAAGTGGGGAAGGGAAGCTCACAATGTCTCTCTCCATACATTGTATGATTTATTGAGCCAAAGCTCACAAAACTTATTTAAAAATAATGTATTAATATCATCATCATCATCATCATCATCATCATCATCATCATTATTATTACTTATTCACATTACATCTGGCCCACTGTTTTCCCCTCCCTATCACCCCTTCCTGCAATTTCTCCCCCATCCCCCTCCCCCTTCTCCTCTGAGTGAGTACCCCCACCCCAATATCCCCTACCCTGGTACTTCAAGTCTCTGCAAGGCTAGGTACTTCCTCTCCCACTGAGGTCAGATAAGGCAGCCCAGCTAGAATAATATATCCCATGGACAGGCAAAGCTTTGGGGATAGCCTCTTGCTCCAGTTGTAGGCAGGAACCTTGGTGAGTGATATGAACACCAACATACCCACAAAACATTCAACCTACCCCAAAATTTATCCTGTCTACAAAAAGTTCAGGGAGCAGAGACTGAGGGAATGGCCAACCAACTTCCCTAGCCCATTGAGACCCAGGCCATGGACAAGCACCAGTCTTGGACATGATTAATGAATGATACTCTGTTATGCTTGCAGGCAGGAATCTAACATGGCTATCCTCTGAGAGGCTCCACCTGGCAGCTGACTCAGACGTAGACACCCACAGCCAAGCAGTGGATGGAGTTTGGGGGTTCATATGGATGAATAGGAGAAAGGATTGTGAGACCCAAAGGGGATAGGAACTCCACAGGAAGACAAACAGAGTCAATTAACCTGGACCCTCGGGGCTCTCAGAGGCTGAACCACCATCCACGGACTGGACCTAGGCCTCTCTGTACTTGTATAGCAGATATGCATGCAGCTTGGTCTTCATGTGGGTCCCAAACAACTGGAGCTGGAGTTATCCCAAAACTTTAAAATGAAGACATTACCTGATGGAGCCCCCATAACAGTGTGTCTTGGCATAACTTTGTCCTAGTGGAGCAAATGTCAAGAACTACTCTTAGCATATGTAAAGAATCATTATGGCTAAAGAAACCACCAAACTCTTGTTGCATAGCAAACTTTTTATAACTTGGGTCAGAGTTTAAAATGCTCTCGATGCATGAATTTTACTGAGAATATATTAACCTATAAAAGCCTTCCACGGTTCTTGACACAACCTAACATTGCTTACCTGCTTGGAGAAACAAGCTATCTTTCCGTATTTTGGTGGATAGATAAATCAACCATGGTACGTTTACAAAATGGGACATTATTGTGACATAAAGAACATGGTGATCTAAAGAAACAAGACCTCGAGCCACAGATACTGATACCCAACTTGAGCTACAAGGACACGCTGAGGCCAGACCTTATGCTAATAAGTGAAAGGAGCCAATCTGCCAGGCTACATATGATATGTTTCCAACATGCAGAAGACAAAAGTACAGAGACAAAATCTCCTTACTGGCCACAGTGGAGAGATCAGTGATTGGCCCAGTGTTGGAGGAGATGGGAGTAGGGGAGAATGAACAGGCAGTGGACTTTTAGGATAGCGTAAACCATGCTGTTATACTGTAGGTGGATACAGTCATTGTAGACTATCCAAACCAATAATAGTATTTAAACCAGGAATGTGTACTAATGCGGACTTCGATCCTGTGATGTACCAGTGAAGTTAATCAGATGTCCTTTCCTCAGAAGGTTCTACAGCTGTGCCGCTAATGCCAGATGTTAAAAAATAAATAAATAAAAAACAGAGAAAATGTCAGATGTTTGGGGATAGCAGATATATAAGATGTCTTTGTACCTTCCCCTCGTTTTACTATGAATTGGATACCACTATTAAAGGAAAGGCTTTCATTAAAGGGTTTAGGTTCAGTGTGAAAATTAATTAAGGGAAGGAGAGCATGTGAGGAAGGGACTTGTCAGAAGATCAGGCAGGGTTAGAAAAAGCGGGCAAAGTTGGAGAAAGTTTTAGAAATAGAATACACATATTTTCATGAGCATTGACAACAGTTGTTTCTGGCTGAATGGTTCATGTTCATCGCTGTTACTAGCACCTGGCCCACTGTCGTCCACTGAGTTTTATTATTTGTAAAAGTGGCAGTGGTGGTGGTGACAGTGACGTGCTTGTGTTTATTTTGGAGTTGATATCAGAACAATCATAAATTAATTAAGGACCTGAGCTGGCAATAAGACCACGGGACTTGAGCTTGTTTTTTATATGCGAAGGTTTTTAATAGATGAAAGACATCACACCCTATAATGCCCTTCTGGGGCCAGTTGTCAGACAGGGCAGCTTTCTGAAAGATTTGAGCCTGACTGTGTAGATCCAGTGTAGAATGGAGATCAGCAAGTTTCATAAAGAAATATCCACTAAGGATGGCAAAGAGCTCTATAAATCCAAGCACAGGGGTCAGTGTCTATGATCTTAATGCATGAGAGACTATGACAGGACCATCACAATTTGAGGCTAGCCTGGGTTACACAGCAACTCTCTGTCAAGGGCTCTCCCTACCGCAGAATTTTCCCAGCACAAAATATGCTCCACCGCCAGTGAGTTTTCCTCCCGTGTGAATGCATTAGCCCTGAGTCAGGAAGGCAGCATGGTGGTCCACCACTGGGCAACTTAACAGGATTACTCGAAACATGTTCATAAAAGTATGTTTTTGTGTATCCCACTTAAAGCCATTGCCGAACAACAAAGGCGTGGGATTACTGGTTTGAATAAATAGGTCAAGGTTAATGAAATTGCTGAGGTATTCTCTCTCTCCTGCTGCTCATTCATTTAGACTTCGCCTCAGAACGTACTTTTATGGTTTGTTGTTTTTATCGTTGTTGTTTTCTGATTTTTCTCAGCTCATTGCTTCAGCCCCCTCTTCACTTCCTTTCAATGCTCATTTCCTCCCCAGATTCTCCTACAGAAGTGGGTGCCTTCAGAGGGATAAGACCCTGATCTAACTCATTCACGGCCACACAGTATACACCATTTGCGCACCCATCACTCAGTACACCATTGCTAAGCACCAGGTGTGGTGTGCTACATTTTAACCTCACAGTATCATTGCAGTAGTGCACTGAAAAGATTTCTGGGAAACTAAATGAACCAACTGATCATCCCTAATGTCTGAAGTCACACCCAGGGAGTTCTTTAGAAAACAGACCTCCTGAAAAACATCTCGAGGATTTATATTACTATGGAAATATGAGTATGCCTTTACTTTTTATTATAACTGAAAACTAGCTTCACATATTCCACAAATAAAACTATCAGATAACTAAATTGTGTTATTTGCTGTATGTGTGTAACTCGTGCAGCTCAGACATACTTGAGGTCTTTTATCACGATGTTCAGAGATCTCTCCACTGTGTGGGAAGACATTATCTGGAGCCAAAGACCAGCCTCAGCTTGGAGAGAGGCTCTGAGAGAAGGGGTGTCTGGGAGTGGAGAAAACAAACCACTCAAAGCCAAATCTTGGGGCCTAGCTGGTGGCTTCTGATCTGCTTGAAATAGCTTTCCAGCCTGCTTTTATGATCTGCTTTCTTCCTCTCTGATCTTCCTCTGGACATCTCCAGACAGCTCTCTCTCTCTCTCACTCTCTCTCTCTCTCTCTCTCTCTCTCTCTCTCACTCTCTCTCTCTCTCTATATATATATATATATAGATTAGATATAGATATAGAGATAGAGATAGAGATAGAGATAGAGATAGAGATAGAGATAGAGATAGATAGATATAGATATAGATATAGATATAGATATAGATATAGATATAGATATAGATATAGATGATATAGATATAGATATAGATGATATAGATATAGATATAGATGATATAGATATAGATATAGATATAGATATAGATATAGATATAGATATAGATATAGATATAGATGATATAGATATAGATATATTCTGCTTGAGACAATCTCCCAAACATTTCTTTCCTGCTATTCTCAAAACTTCCCTGGATAGCTCACCATCTCAGATCATAAGCCCAGTATTTTATTTTACACAGCAACCCAGTCATTTACTTCAGGCTTCCTTCTGATTATCCTATGAATCAGCATCCCATGACTTAATCTTAATTCTTAGGAAACACAAGCACACATTTCCTTTTAACATTGAAAAGAATCCAGAGATCTCCCTGCCTCTGTTAAGCACAGAAAATAAGCTAGCTGGGCAGGACCCTGTCCTGAAATTGCCATTTCTACCACCCTAGGGCCTGGACTCCTTGTGCCCCAGGCTGACCTTGAACTTAGGAATCAACTGGCCTTTGTATCTTTCCAACAAGCTGGCTCATTAACGCAGTGCCTCTGTTCCTTCAGATTTGTGAATCCCCTCATATAATTCATATTGGATCCTTAATTTTTACATAGTGAAGAAATCATATATTTCCAGACTTGTGATTTTAAAGTTCTTTTACACAGCCTTAGGGGCTGTCCTGAAGGTCCCAGCATTTACCATTTTGCTAAGACATTAGCAGCACCTTCCCCCCTATACACATATGCTATCGCTGATAATCATAGAGTCATTAACATTAACAGAGAGGACATTCCTTAAAGGAGGAATGTAAAATATGTATATTATTATGTGAACAAGCCTTATGCCCACAGCGCCCATTGACACTGTGGAGGTCCATGCCTGCTGACCCTATCACAGGGACAGGAACCATGTGCCTAAAGTAATGTTAAAAATTAAACACAGGAGAGCTGTGATGGTTTGCATATGCTCGACCCAGGGAGTGGCACTATTAGAAGGTGTGGCCTTATTGGAGGAAGTGTGTCACTGTGGGAGTGGGCTTGGAGACCGTCCTCCTAGCTGCCTCAGGATACCAAGTCTGTTCTTGGCTTCCTTGGGATGAAGATATAGAACTCTCAGCTCCTCCTGGGCCATGCCTGTCTGGATGCTGCCATGCCCCTGACTTGATGATAATGGACTGAACCTCTGAACCTGTAAATCAGCCCCAATTAAATGTTGTCATTTATAAGACTTGCCTTGGTCATGGTGTCTGTTCACAGCAGTAAAACCCTAACTAAGACAATAGCCAAAATGGAATTAAATAAATTAAATAAAATTGACGACCAAACACCTTCTACAATAATATGTTCTAATTTGAAATTTGCCTGCTACTCATCAACGGTGCCCTGGATTGTGGAGTGGAATATTAGCTTGAAGCAAACAGAGTCAGAATATCTGGGATGGTTCACAGGGTGAATTTCTACCCCACAGTATATGGAGTGTAACAGACACTGTCCCAGAGGTAGGATCCCTTCATATAGAAAACTCCAGCTATAAGGATCTTTCAGCACTCTGCTGAGGAGCAGGGCAGTCCTGTCCATTTCTCCTTCTGTTTGTTCCATTGCCTGCATCTCCATGCACTGTGTCCCTGTTCTCCCTTCTCTCTTCAGGTCTGAGCTCCCTGGTCAAGAGCTGCATTCCAAGAGAAGTGTGTTTGAGCATCCACTTCAACTCTTGTTGGTAAAGTCCCTATGAGTGGGACCCTTGTGACTCTAACATATACCTGAGATAATGTCATAAGAAAATACTTGTTTCGGCTCAGAGTTCACAGTTTTCAGGCCATGGGTAGGTGGTCCTGTAGGATTTTCATATTGTTGTTAGTTTTTCCAGAGGTGGCACATCAGGAGAGGCATGCTCATCTCACAACCGGGGTGCAGAGAAGACTTGAATATCGTAACCACCTTTAAAGGTATGTCCACCATCATCCAACTTCCCCTCAGCAGCCCCACATCTAAATGCTCCTCTTTGCTGGTAGTGTTGTGTCTTTGAAGCAAGCTTTAGCCCATGGGCCTTTGGGAGACACATGCAAACTGCCATGCTGCAGCGTATCAATTAACTTTTCCATGGATTGCTCCTTTGCCATTGTATCAGAAAGGCACTGCCAAATGTAAGCTCACTTAAATTCCCATTTGGCGTTATCTCGTTCTGTAGGTTTGAGTTCTGTATCTAGTGCATTGACCCATTTTCAGTTATGTCTGAAGAGAGCCGCGCAGTTTGTCTGCATTCAGTTAAGTGTTTGCATATAGATGGCGTGTCGTTCGGTTTGCTGAAACTACCTTCTGTGCCTCTTCTTCCTTGGCACATTTAAACCATCTAGGTCTAACTTATACACTCCATCTTCAGTATGGATAGGAGACTTAGAGATGGACAAGAAAGAATTATGTGTTCATGGGAGCCGCTTAAGTATTTCACAATAAATCTTATATACTGAGAATGAAAATAAACTTCCCAGGGAACCATCTTATTCCAGAATCCCGTGATTTATATCATGACATTTCTATTTTTAAGTGAAACAAATAAAGCAATTCTACCAAAAGAGAATTATTGTTGTTAGTTAAAAATGCTCTCTTGGATGCTTTTTTTTTTTTTTTTTTTTTGGCCTGGTCGTTCCCTTCTTCTTTCCGCTCTGATTCCCTCCTGAATGCTTTGGTACCCAGAGCTGTGGCACAGCAGGGTCAGGGCAAGCATATCACAGAAAAGCACTTAGGATCCAAGTAAGAGGCTGTTGATGGACTTGTTTTCCCATTGCTCATAGATGGGCCCCTGGCTTCTGATGGGGAAGCCAGCAGTGGGAGGGCAATGCTCTTGACCTGAGGTAAGTAATGTCATGATCACAGTGTCAGGCTTTCTGCTTTCCCAGAGCAGACCAGACCTTTTTGGTGCTTATAACTTGGGACACGTGGGAAGAGGTTGATTCTCCAGCTTCCAAATTCTCTCTTCTTTTGGAGACGAGAGCATTTCTGCCATTTAATTTTAGGAAATTATTCAGGAAACACTTCCATAGCTGCACCTCACCACAAGGGCATCATTCCAAGATAAGACTTCACACTAAGGAGTCGTTGTTGGGAGTAAAATAAGATTTGGCAGGATAGGCCAAGCAGAAAGAAAGGAACCAAGCCATCTACATAGAGAGGAGGTGATGAGCCAGCCCAGAGATGTCAGAGGGCAAGCTGCCATAAATAACCACTGAAAGCAAATAACACAAGAGGGTTCTAATAACTGCACATGTTCTCTAGGGGACTAAACTTACATAAGTTAGAGAAAGGATTGAAGGAACTGAAGGGGCTTGCAACTCCATAAGACCATCAAAACCAACCAACCAGAGCTCCCAGGGATTAAACCACTACCCAAAGGGTACACATGGACAGAGCCATGGCTCTAACTGCACATGTAACAGAGGATGGCCTTGTTGGGCACCAATGGGAGGAAAAGCCCTTGGTCCTGCCAAGGTTGGACCCCTCCCCACAAGTGTAGGGGAATGTCAGGGGGGAGGAGAGAGGAGGGTTGGGTTGGTTAGGGAGGATAGAAGAAGGGGGAGGGAGGATGGGATAGGGGGTTTACGGACAGGAAACCAAGAAAGGGAATAACATTTGAAATGTAAATTTAAAAATTCCAATAATAAAAGAGAGACAACAACAACAAAAAAAATAGTGTTAACTTCTTAAAGAAAAAAAAAAAAGAATTGAGCTTCAGACCTACCTGAGGTTTTTGCTAAAATCAGAGAAGACACTAACAGTATGAATCAGTAATTTAGAGCTTAGTCAGAAGCTAGAGGACTAGAGGCAAAAAGTTATCCTTACCTACACAGCAAGCCTGACGTTAGCATGTTCATACACAAAACCCTAGTTTTTAAAACCAGGAGAAGAGAAAATATACACAGTTTTATTTTTTTAAGTAAATTTCCAAAACCAACCTGGTTCATACAAGCATTCAGTGGATCCTTAACCTCTAAATTCTACTGTTGACCAAACCCGTGAGGGCTTCATAGGTCACTTCAGTGGGAGGTGAAGGTCACAGATCCCTTCACTGGAAAGTTTCAACATGCTTTTATTTTGGCTACTACTTCCTAGAAAATTTCAAATTTGGTCAAGAGAAGAATGTCAGCCAAGATGTGTCCTTCATCTATAAAGAGAAACTGGCAGGGAGTGTTTGTAACTACATGCCCTCCCCTCCTTCTTCTCATTCCCCTTTGCTGTTTTCCAAAGGAAGGCTGTGTTTTGAGTGCGACACTTTAGAGTCGGCAGCGTGAATGAGTTGCAACAGGAGCATCATTCTCGACCATTTTAATCATCATGCTTTGTGGGTGAGAGAACAAGAAAGCATTGGGGGGGCAGGGAGGTGAGGTGCCAACAGTCGCAGCAAGAAGGGAAGATGACCTCCTTTTCCCTGTTGCAGGTGGCTGGCCTGTTTACCAGCTCTTGCCCCATTTTTTCAGAGAGAAGCACAGCCACAGCGGCGTGGCTTGAGAGCATCCCCTTGTCTCCATTTCTTCAGGCCTCACTCCCACCTGAGTCTACAATGATCAGGCCAGCCCATGGTGCTACCCAAACACTGGACCTAGCCATGTCCTTTTTAAAAAATATCTTGAGTTTCTTGTGATATTATAATGACATCATTTCTTTCCTTCCTTCTTTCCTTCCTCCAAACCCTCTCACTTACCCCTCTACCTTGCTTTCTTTCAGATTCATGGTTTCTTTTCCTTTAATTGGTGTAACGATCATGCACATATGTAATATGTATGTGTATCTGTGTGTGTGTATGTGTGTGTGAATATGTGTGTTCCTAAATATATAAATACAACCTGCTCAGTCCATATGTTGCTTGTATGTAAACTGTACTTCAATATTTACTAAATACATATAATTTTTTTTCTAATTTCACTATGACCAGATCTATTATCTAGAGTCTTCTTTTCTCAGAACACATCTTCAGCTTCTATCCCATCTAGGTCAGTGGGCCTCTCTGTTTCCTGTGATACTGACTTGAGTATATTTCCATCCTTTAATACAGAAAGCTCAGTCTCCTCCTGTCAGTCACCCTAAACGCTCAAGCTTGGTCCATCTCCAACCACCTCTACTCTTAATTATATAATTATGTATCACTTTAATTATATTTTTATGTTGGGTGTGGGGGGTAGAAATCGTGTTGCACAGATACTTGGCAACTCTCTACAGCTGAGACACACACTAGTCTGGATGTCTGTTTTGAACTTTGTTTGTTCCTTCATTCTAGGGCCATGTCCAGTTATCTGTAGACTCTACAAACAGCGTGCCTGAGCGGCACAGTGTTTAGAAACCAATAACCTGTCTTGTTGGACATGTCTACCATGAGAGAGATATAACTTGGCTTATCCCACAACACTTTCTCTTAGGGAGGAGGAGGGTTTCTGCCTTCAATGGTCTTCTTTAAGGTGAGATGCAATCCACAGACCACAGGAAGCTCAAGAAGAAGGATGACCAAAATGCGGATGCTCCCACTCCTTCTTAAAAGGGGGAAAATATCCATAGGAGGGATATTATGGAAGCAAAGTTTAGAGCAGCGACTCAAGGAACAGCCATTCAGAGCCTGCCCCACATGTGGCCCATATATATATACAGTCACCAAAACTAGATAATATTAATGAAGCTAAAAAATGCATGCTGAAAGGGACCGGATATAGATCTCTCCTGAGAGACACATCCAGAGCACGTCCAATACAGAGGCCAATGCTAGCAGCAAACCACCAAACTGAGAACAGGACCCTCTTGGGGGGAATTAGAGGAAGTATTGAAAGAGTTGAAGGAGCTTGCAACCCCTTTAATGCCAACCAGAGCTTCCAGGGACTAAACCACCACCTGTGCATGGACTGACCCAGGGCTCCAACTGCACATGTAGAAGAGAATAGCCTTGTTGGGGCATCAGTGGAAGGGAAGCCTTTGGTTCTGCCAATGTTGGATCCCAGTGCAGGGGAATATGGGGGGCAGTAAGAGGGATGTATAGGAGAAATACCCATATCGGGGAGAAGGAGGGGAGTGGATGGGGGCTTATGGACAGGAAACCAGGAAGGGGAATAACATTTGAAATGTAAGTAAAGAAATATACCTAATAAAAATTTAAAAAAAAAGTGGCAGATGACCATGTACAAGTCAAAGCAGATCAAGAAGTATCCCTCACTTCCTGTTTTCTCTCATACTCTCAGCACCCCTGGAATAAATTCTTTCAGACTAAATTCTTTAGCCCAAAGGAGTAAAGGGGTGCTTCTCCTCCTCTCACTGCAACATTCTTTTTTTTTTAATCTTTATTACCTTGGGTATTTCTTATTAACATTTCGATTGTTATTCCCTTTCCCAGTTTCCAGGCCAACATGCCCCTAATCCCTCCCCCTTCCCTTCTCTATGGGTGTTCCCCTCCCCATCACAGCAACATTCTTAAACTGGATCCCAGTGGCTGCTCCTGCAGATGGCTCTGCTGTGGTCCTGCTTTCACTTGCTGAACCCAACAATCTCCACAGGGAGCTAGAGTGATGGAGGTGTCATTTCCTAGCTCAAAGCCTTGGTCACATTGAAACAAAATGCAAAATTGCTGGTCTGTCAGGCTGTCTGGTCTGAGCCTTTGATCTGTCTGAGTCTTCTGTCTGCCTGAGCAGGCTTCTACAATGCTCCACACCACCTCATTCGTACCACTTAGTCTGCTGTGCTCAGCTTCCCTCAAAACCCAAGTTCCTCCTGCAGCATAACTTGACAATGGTGTAACAGATCAAAAGTGTTTAAAATGTCTGTTGGATGTTGTTAAAAAAATATTTGAAGGGTCAATATTACTAGTCTAATTTTGTGCTACATAAACAGACCTGGATGTTTTACTGCTGTTTCAATATCAGAAAGATGGTAGTTGGAAAAATAAATACTTAAGATGTATGTGGATTCCAGTTTCTTCTCCTAAATCTCCCAAGGATACAATATTCTCAGGAAAGTCTAATTGAGTTCCTAGTTGGAGACTACAAGGTAAACTAATGCATTACAGCAGGGGATACGACGGCTCTGCCATGCCTAACAACAGCAATGAATGCTGAGGCTCTGTTGTTTAGTTTTGAAAGCTTTTAAGTATGTTTACTTCATTAAATTTCATGTAGCACATTTCCCGCCTCTACAATTAAGTGAACCATGTAGTCGTCATAGTTTAAACATCTCCATCCCCACCCCCACGTCTCTTTATCACACCCTTGGGAAAGGGTTATACTTCTTATAAATTACAAAATAAAGCAACACCTCTGGAGAAAATACTGACACAGTACCAACAGTTGAAAGCTGTATGTCTGGTCGATCCATCTTCTATTTATACTCGGTACAGTCAGGTTTAAAGGAGAAAGATGTGAAGATCAGTCTGACTTGAATAGAGAAAGTCAGAGGCCATGAGTAAAACCCACTTCTGAGTAGGTCTCTGAAAGCTTTCCAGACCCAATGAAGGCATGAGCAATCTAATCTAATGAATGGATTTGGCCCCTTGACTAATGAATTCATCATCTGATGGCATTGTCAGGAAGCAGCAAAAACTATACCTCGATGGAGAAGCAAGTCGTTTCACTAGGAGAATGTCCTTTGAGAACACAACTAGCTTGGTGTCTTCCTGTATTGACTTTGTCAGCTTCTTGTCCACCATGAGATGAACAGCCCTTATTCTAAGGGGCTAAGCCACCATGGTCTGAGTCTTCTGACAATAAGGTAGAAATCAATCTTTCCAAGTTAAATTGCTTCTGTCAGGCATTCATAGCCATACACAAAAAAATGAAGTATTTCCAAGCTTAGAAAGTGGAAAGGAACTAGATTATTGATAACCAACGGTGATGTCCTTTACTGAATGAGTCTCTTCCTCTCCCAACTGGTATCTGTCACCATGTTGGAATCTGGTGCCATGTGGAGACCTAGTAATCCCTCCCCATGTATCAGAGCTTTATTCTTGTTCTATCACAGATAAGATTAGCATGACTAACCAGCCACAGTGATACAGTCAGAGGCAAATGGATCTCTGAGTCTGAAGCTAACCTGGTCTACATAAAGAGTTCTTGGCTATTCAGAACTACAAAGTGACACCCAGTCTGGTTTGACTGGCCTGTGGCTGTGAGGCATTCGGGCAATTGAGATGTCCAAACAAGATCTCCCTTTCAAATATGCCATGTTGATTCACGCAAACGTTCTGTGCAATAGTATGGTAATGTAAGAATTAACCCGGTGTATCACCAAGCAGGGAAAAGCTGACCAGGCAGAAAGTGCTGCTGAAGATTCCACCGGAGAATCTCTGTAGTGGGGACACTTAGGAAGCTTGCCGGTTCAGCCCACATCTGACATGGAGCCCTTCCGCCATGGCAGACTGGGAGGATGGCATTGATGGAGATTCCAGAAGATCCTTGAGAGCATCAGAAGAAGCTTGTGCTGACAGGAGGGTATATAGGTATGCAACTACAGTGCCTGAAGTATAAAGGTCACTGAAGCCAGGGCTACACACAGAATCTTAAGTATTATCACAAAAACTAAGGAAGCTGTGTCTTCCCAGAAATCCCGAGATACTAGAGAGCATTTCCAAAGTTTCAATTTTTATATAATTTCATTGGGTAGTTGCTTTGTACTATCAGGGCACACAGCTTGGGTCTGGTTTATCAACATATCAGTGCCACCTTGGGGTTAGTTCCTTGGCACATCAAGGCCTGTCCTGGGCTTGACTACTATCTGGTGGCCTGTCTGGGGCTGGTCCACTAACTAACTCATCAGATCTTGCCTCTGAGGTTCAGGCCTTATCAGAGCTGCCTGGTGGCAAGCCCTTGTTTTACATTCTTCACACAAAGTGATTGTTAAGTCACACTGAGTGCTTTTACTTTTGCTTCTGCCCCGTCTAAAAATTTTAAATAAAATAACAATAGTAATAAAAGAGACCACCATGAGTCAGAGACAAATCTATAAAAGTTATCCAGAAAGAGGTGTATTTGAGAAATAGTAAACCAGTGGAAATATATGTTTAATAGAAAGGAATTGATACTGTTTGAAACTAATAACTAGAAGCTTCTCAACTTTGGTGGAAGATATTGGTGCAAAGATTCAAACATCAACTGCAATTAAAGGTAATAAATGTAAAGATAATCACATCTAACACCAGAGAACCAGATTTCTGATATTATATGCTAATAAACAATATTATTATATTATTATAATATAATATGGCTTACAATTATGTTAATATAATAAAACCTAAGAGCAAGAGACCATTTGTATTTATGTATTGAAATTGTTTACAGTTCATCTTTTCCCAGAAACCTTAGAGGAAGCTGTATTTAAAGGCAACAGGTAAATTAATATGACAAAGACAATTTCAAGACAGCACAACATTCAGGAATTTTTGTGTTTGTTTTTTGTTTTTTGTTTTTGTTTTTTTTTTGTTTGTTTCTTTGTTTTCCTTTGTTAGTTTTAGTCTCTGACTCCAGGTCTCACTGTTCTCTCACAACCTCAGAATATTATGGGAGATTTCATAAGTACAAAAGTTACTTTTTCCTATTAAAAGTTAGCTCTCCTATACTGATGCTTTCGGTGAAACTATAAAACAAATGCTAAAAGTGGAGGTTTTTACTCAAATCCTTCAACTTTACTACTAAAAATAAAGTACTTCAGATGTTACAGATGCTTGCCATTAAAACCAAAAGAAAATTGAGAAAAAATGAAAGTGAAGTCAAGCCCCTTTCACTGGACTTGGAGGGAAGATAACTCATGATAACCTCAGGCCATAATCCCACTAGTGACAGGCTATAGGCATTGAAAGTATGAACTCATTGGAAAAGCTTTGTTTTGACACGAGGGCTGCAGGCTGCCACCTGGCTCACTGGAATCTGTTTCCCTGAAAATACTTCAAATGATTTATCTGGATCTGTCCCTAGTTGGTTTTTAAAGCAGTGGTTCTCAATCTTCCTAATGCTGTGACCCCTTGATACAGTTCCCCATGTTGTGGTGACCACCCAACCATGAAAGTATTTCATCCCTACTTCACAACTGTAGGGGTCATAATGTAAATATCTGATCTGTGATCCCTGTGGGGTCATGGCCCCTGGGTTGAGAACTGCAGCCCTAAAGGATTGTCCCTGTTATTGCTTTAGTTCTGTGTTACCTTCACTCCCAATGTTCCCAGTAACATTTTTCTTATTCCTCTGCTCCTAGAACAGTCATTTCCCATCAGGATACTGATTACATCTTGAGAACGTTCTAACTCTGGGAGGCCATTTCCACTGCTGCTTCATCTAGACCGTGCTCCTTTGCTTTCTGACTTCAGCCACACCAACTATGTATTATCCTTCCAGCATGGTGGCATGCTCCTACCTCAACACTTTTAATTTGATAAGTTTCCTTTGTGAAGGAAACTTAGTTATCCTTTATGAAATGCCCATGTGATTGGCTTCCTTGCTTTGTTTAGGCTCTCTTTTCCTCTAGTGTCCCCTTCTAGAGAGTCTCTCCTAACCTGGTATTTCAATACCAATCTCCTTGTCTTCTTCCAGTTTTCCCCTTTCCCATGACATTCATTGCTACATAAGACTATAAGACACCCACTTGCCTTCTATGGGTGGACAGAATCCTATTGGAGACATTGCACTTTGAGAACTCAAAAAACTATAGAAGTAGGATAGTCACGTTGGTCTGCTCTTGTCGCAATCCCCCCAAAACAGATTATAATCCAAGTGTCTTACTTAGGATTTATATTGCTGGGAATAGACACCATGACCATATCAACTCATAAAGTGAAACATTAATTGAGCTGGCTTGCAGACGTTGTGGAACAGTCTTCTAGGTCTTTGATATCTCTGATTCCCTGTGTATAAACTAGAGATGATAACTGTATCAAATGGTGACATTAGAGCTAGTAAGATTGATAGTGAATACAAGTGTAAGGACACATGTTCATATATCCAGCACCCATGTAAAAAGACAGGTGAGGTGGCATAAGGTTATATATAAGGCAGTACTTCAGAGCAGCAGAGACATACAGATACTGGGGGCCTCTTAGTCCAGTAAATCTAGCTGAAACTGTGAGCTTGGGTTTCATAAGACCCTGTCTCAAAACAGAAAGTGAAGGACCATAGACAAAGCTACCCAATGTTGACCTCTGGCCTCCATACTTGCACTCATGAGTACACCTAGATGACAGACATACACATAAATTTTTTCAGCATACATACATTCAGACAGACAGACAGACATATACAGAGACAGAGACAGAGAGAGACAAAAATTAAGAATTTAATTTAAAAGCTCTAATTGAAATTCTAGATTATAGCAGCACCTCGTATTACAAAATAGATTGAGAGTTTCAATGAGATAAACAAAAGTGTGGCTTTAAGGACAGAAATAAAAGAGGCAAGGAAGAGAAACATAGAACTTAAAGTGGGAAAGGCATCTCAATGCTGCTTTCCTTATCATGCTAGATAGACCAGCCCAACCAGCCTATGTAGGGATTTGGCTATGATTCACTTTCTGATCACTTAGGAGGTAATAGAAAAACCTTAATTTTGATTGGCAGCATGAACCACACCATGATTAATCCGATTACAGCTTGGGCAGCAGGGTATGGTTCTGGGGCTTAGTTAAAATGGAAGGCCTATAATGCATCTCATTTAACAACTGTAAGAATAACAACTTCACTGTGTCATCATTAGCCTTCAGTGTGTGCCAGACAATGAGAACAGATCCTACCCATGCTTAGCAGTTCATACAA
Organism: Rattus norvegicus; assembly: GCF_021556685.1. Lineage (NCBI taxonomy): Eukaryota > Metazoa > Chordata > Mammalia > Rodentia > Muridae > Rattus > Rattus norvegicus. Next base: position 124,763,224 of record NC_141542.1, on the reverse strand, counting down.
GTCAGCTGTGTTGGTGAGTCTATGTCTCCGTGACAACTTTCCTCATATCAATTAGCTCATAAGGATGAAAGGTTTACTTTGACTCACGGTCCCAGAAGTTTGCTTTATTATGGCTTAGCCTTGCTGTTAATCAGAATATCATGTCAGAACAGCAATGCTCACTTCATGTCACTCAGAAACAGGTAAGGCCAGGGTCCTCCCATTCTATTCAAAGGTATTCTGTTAGTAACTTAATTTTCTTCCATGAAGCCTCATTTCCTAAGGCTTGCTTCACCTCTTAATACTCACACATGGATAACCAAGCCTGTACCATGTGGAATTTGGAGACATTTATTAATCAAACTGTAATGCTGGCTGTTATTAAGCACATGCTGTGTGGTGTCATGTGTTTTCTTGATGATCCTATCAATACAAAGACCATCTCCTACCTTTAAGAAAGGGGTAGATGACGTGCTAGTCTAACTCCTTAATGCCAAGTTGACAGAATGAAAACTCATCATGGAGACATATCTTTGGACATATCTATGAAAGATTGTTCACTAGCTTAATTGATCTAGGAAAACCCCACTCTAAACTTAGGAGACCTGTGCTATGGATTGGGATCCCAGACTGCATGTAAAGGAGAAACTAAGAAGAACGCTAACCTCCTTCAGTTTCTGCTTTCTGACTGTGGATGCAATGCACCTGTCTCAGGCTCCTATCTCCACGACTCCCGCACTGTGACAGACTGTCCTCTCAAACTGTGAACTAAAATAAACCTTTCCTTCCTCAAGTTGCTTTTGTCAGGTATTCTTGTCCTGACGAGGAGAAAAATAATGAAGACAAACAGTGTTTGTAAAGAGAACATTTTTTTACAAAGAGCTTAATTGAAATAGCTAAAAGAAAAGAAAGACTAGATGTACAAAACAAAACTTACAGTAACTTTTCTCTATCTGATGCCAGGATTTATGAGTGGGATTTATGAGGAAGCTGACACCGATGGCAGTGGCCAAAGAAGTTGATATTTCTCCCATGCTGGAAAGTTCTGTATATGCTGAGACATTCCAACTAAGGTAGTTAGTTACATTTGAGTTATATTTGCAGTTACATTCAAATCAGTGACTTCTGATGAAGCAAACCAAAGAAGTTGCAGTTTGTAAAGGTGATGATGGTGTAACAATGAATCAGTCAGAAGCAAACCTGCTAATGAAGCCCTGGATGCAAACACTGGGGAAGAAAACAATGTTGCATTGAAATACTGAAAACAGAGACCAGGCCAGGCCAGACTTCAGACTCTGTTCCCTAGTGCTCCAATTCCTTGAGCAAGACTCCACTGTATAAAGTGCCCCCCAATCTTTCAAAACAGTAGCGTCAGTTGAGGACCAGTTGTTCAATCACATGAGCCTATGGGGAATTTCTATATTTAAGTCTAAACAGATTGACATAATTCAATGGGAGAAAGACAAGAGCTTGGAAAGAGTATGAATGACCATGCCCCTTATACCACAGTGCCATACTTTGGTATTATGTTCTGACATCTGCTTTCCTCATTGCCTAGTGCTGAGTGGTGTTCAGACAGGGAGTTAGAGTTCTTGGGTCTTTGGGTTCCTGTTCACAGGACTTCCACACATTGCACAGTCAAATCTAGAAACGTTTTTGAGGGCGGTAAGACAGGAAAACTGTAAGGGACAAACCAGAAATGACTAGAATCTATGTGCCTTCGTTTGAAGGGGTACAGACCTCTGAGTCCTGAGAACCAGCCCCTGCCCTTCATCCACTCTCTTGGTGAGAGCATTCACACATCTAACAATGCCTTCCAAGCACAAGCCAGAGGAGGGGGAGGAACTAGACTAAGCTCTCTGTGTCTTTTCATAATCACTACCAACAATACTTCATAATGATTTTCTTCTTAGTTCTTCAGAACTAAGGCCAAGGTCCTGTGTTCTTGCTTTCCAAGGGGGTCACATCACTTTCATTCTCTAAACAAGGGTTCTGTCGTGATAAAACTCCACAAGATCACAGGACTCTCACAGGTTCTGCCAGTATTCCACAACATCTGGTGCACACAGCTGCCTTAAATTTTTCTCCTAGAAATTAGGGCACATCACACCTCCTTGTTCTCTGGCATTCTATGTAACAACAGACCTGAGAATTATTAAGGAAACATGTTATATAACACTTCAAGTGCCCAGTGCGACAGATCTGAAACACTCCTGGCTTGTGTGTGTCTGTACTGCTTTGTTTTGTCTTTATGAAGCAATCTCTATTTTGGTTCCTTTAAGGTTTTTAACAATTATCCTGAAAACAGTTTTTCTGAAATATATTCAATTTTCCGTCTAAGACTCTGGGATAGAGACAGAAGTAATGTGTCTCGTCCGGGGAAGGTGACAAGTGCTACACTTGCTCTCAGTGACACTTGGATGCTTGCACAGTTATCTGTAGAGCTTACCCCTTAACTATCTGATTGGCCCCAGCATTCAGTGAGATTCTGGGCTCTCTCATTTCCTTGTTTTTTTTGTACATTATGTGCAGGCTCCCAGGAAGTGCTGTTAAACCAGTAGAGAGAGCCCTCTGATGACCAAAATTATCCTGCTACCTAAAATAACATCCTCTCTGCCACCCCCTGCCACAATGCTAAGAGTATTGAGAGAAGGTTAGAGGGAAAGAGTGGGATGGGGCTGGATTCTATAGGAGAGAGCTAGAAAAGAAGGCTTTAAATATGCTCATTTGCCTAACCTTACCTGTCACCAGCTTTGGATCGGACATGCCATTTGGGTAACATAATAACTACTTACCAGCCCACTCCAAACACCAGCTCTTGGGAAGGCATACTTTGTGTTTTATTTTCTTTTGCTATGTCCTTCCCTGTGTTCATAAGCTTCTTAAACGTGAGTTGCAACGTTGTAGCCCTCTCCTGAACCTCTCTACAGCCAGGTCTTCTCCAGTTCTTATCAGAAGCCCCCGAATGCTGTCAGTAGCCGACAGGTGGGGGATGCTGGTGATTGTGATATTAAGAGGTTAATTAGCCCTGGAGAACAGCAGCAGCTCTGCCCTGCGTACGTAGTCACTGTGCAGAAATTTATCCATAGCAATGTTACAGGCTGTTCTTTTTTACCCTGAGAGGTGAAAACAAAACAGGAACTAAAAATGGAGTGCGCAGAGCCATCTGGATATGATGTGGAACTGACAGGATGGGCTGGCAACTTCTCTAATCCTTGTCATGCTTTGCAGGGGGAGGCACCGAGGCCTCATTAAGCGCACTCTATGCAAGCAGATGGAGATACAGAGGAAAGGCTACGCTAAGATTTCTTTGTCAAAGACCCTTCACCTGAAAACACCTAAAAGTGTTTAGCACTTCCCTTTAAGTGAGTCCGCATCATTTGGTCGGGCAAGTCGCCGTGGAATGTTACGTTTCTGTCTAATAGGAGCTGTGGAAAAAATTCCTTATACAAGTTTATATGTGAATTTTTCTGTTAAAACCAAGCACTACTGGAACAGACAAAATCACGTTAGTTGGCTTAGGATCCTGAAGTCATCTTGATGCTACTGGGGCAAAGAGACTTTGAAAGACAGTAGTGTAGGCTTCTCTCATGTTGACCGCTTCTAGATGTGCACCAAGTTTACCACGTTTGTACTCCATCTAAGCCTCAGGTCTCTTATCTACAAAGTGGGTATAACACTATTAATGCTTGCCTTGCCCAAGGACCAAATCAGTAGTGTGAAAGCGCCCGAGTCTAACAGCTCTATGCTGAGTTGGTCTCTATTGTTTGAAATAGAAATATTTCAAACTTTCTAATTTTCTAATTCTAATTTTTTTCAGAAAAATATAGACATATAAGACAGTAACAGTGGTTTCTGTTGTTCAACGATTGGCTGTTGCTGTACAATGATACTTTCCCTTATAGATATTGTTTGTCCTCATTTACAACAGTGGCATCATACTATACAAACTGTTTGTGAAAATAGGCTTTCATTTAAGGTTATGTGAAAGAATGCAAGCCACTATTATTTTCACTGCAGGAAAGGAAGCAACTGATTTGAAACTGAAGAAACCACAATACAAGCAGCATATGGCATTCCCTCACTGTGTCAAAGTGAATTATTCATGAGAGTTTGTCAGAAATATCCGGCGCCACTGAGTTATTCTGGAACAAAGAGTACAAATTCTAGGCAGTGATAACTCTGTGTGCAATTCAACTTGTTTTACTTTCTATCTGGCCACGAGGCAGAGCTCTCTCTGCTGGAGCCCCTAGCTTGTAGATGCAGTCACGTGAATGAGCGTCAGCCAATACAGTTTGAGAAAAGGGAAACATATTTGATCCTCTTAGGTGGTTGGTAAGATGTGGGTCCTTGCTGTGGGATCCCTCTTTTGCCCCATGAATGGAAGGAGCCTATGGGCCTGCACATGCTGGTCTCAACATGAATAAGAAATGTGCTTTTACTAGCCTACTGAATTTCAAAAGTTTATATTATAGTAACAAGCTGTGCCTGGCTTAACTAACGACACTTTCAGCACACTTCCAAGTGGCAAATACAGTCATTGCTCAGAACTCGTGGGAGATGATGCCAGGACAGCAGCAGATACCCACGTCTGCAAATGCTCAAACTCCTCATATAAAATGTTCTAGTATTTGCATAGAACCTAGACATTACAACCCTGCTTCTATACATTATCATCTGTAGATGATGTGCAATACATAACACAGTGTAGAAGCTGTGCACAGTTCCTCCATTGCACTGCTTGGACGATAATGGGACAGAAGACATGCTGTACATATTCATCACAAGGACAATTTCCCAAGTGATTTTGCAGTACAGTTGGTCAAACCCATAGAGGTAAAACGCTGGAGTATGGTTGTTTAGACTGAAACTTGGAGTTAACCCAAAACTTTCTTGACTTACAGAAAGAACTGAAAAACATTGAGCATTTTAATTTCAGGAATGAATGAATTTTAATCTCTGGCACCAATAAGTTCCCCTCTACTTCTGTATTAAAATGTCTTAAATTGCTATTTCCAGAGATGAAGTCTGATTCTAAAATTGAGACTGAAAATGCAAATATCTCTATGAGAGGCAACACATTCATTTTACCATAAGGTGTGAACAATGGGTATGATTTTTAGAGTTAAAATTTGGGAAAAGGTGAAAAGAAGCTAAGAGACACAAAGACCCTGACAGCAAAAAGAAATCATAATGAAGAAAAAAAAGAAAGAAGGAAAGGAAGAAAGAAAGAAAGGAAGGAAGAGAGAAAGAAAAAGAAAGGACAGCTCAAAGGTCAAATACCTCAGAGTATGTCTGAGAACAATTGGATGAAATGTGTCAATCAAAGCCACAACTATTAGTCTAATAATGGTCACGAATAGAGAAGCCAGTGTCAGAAATTGTAGAGTTGGGGGTTCCTTCTCACTGGCAGCCTAACAACTTGTCTTGACTGGTTATCTTGTAGGAACCTGTAGAAGGTACAACAGGTCAGAGACAAACCTACTATGTACAGGGCTCAGCAAACCACGAAGCTTGTGTGTTCTAGGTACCAAGGAGGAGGAAACAGGGAAAAGCCTAGATGTGGCTTGGGAAAGGTGTGCTTTGGAAAACTTCACATGTTATAATAGGCTATAACTAAGACAAACAGATGTTCATCCTGAAGAGAGCCACCATCTTTATTAGACAGAACAGCAAGTGCATCTGCCGTGTGCTCCAGAGAGGGCCAGCTTTTCTGTTTTCCAGAGATGCTTATTCAACACGACTCCTTGGAAAGAGAGCTCAAGTGTCAGTTCACATAGGACAGGCAGAAGCAGGGAGACTTCCTGGAGCACTGTCTCGGCTATCCCGACATGGACTAGCATAACGTTTCATTCGGGAGGGCACTAAAGGATGCCAGTGGCTCTAAAGGAAGGCTGTTGGTACAGCCTCAAAGAGATACTTAGAAATGTGCTGTGGAGAAAGCGCCATGTCTTAGAGATACTTGAAATTCAGTCAGCAGTCTATCAGTTACTACCTATTTGACTTCGGGAAAGTTGCGTGATTTCAGGCTTTTCATTTTTAAAATAGAAATAAAATAGGTTCCAATTATTGCAGGAAACATAAATAATAACATGTAAGTAAAGCAGACTGGTATTAACACACACTGATGTCTCAGTACTTGATACATATTATTAATTCACCAATTGTCCACACATATTTCATAGTGTTCACAGTTCATTTTCTTATATACATATGTTTATATATTTGTATATTCCCACCACATTTTAATCAGCTTAGTGGCTGTATTATTTCTCAATTGTTTAAATCTGTCACTTTACCTCAAAAAGTGTGTGTGTGTGTGTGTGTGTGTGTGTGTGTGTGTGTATGCATGTAGCACGATTTTTCCCCTCTCGTTTGAAGTTTCCTCCCCTGAACTGCTCAAAGAAAGGAAGTCCTTGTTTTTATCTGAAAATATATCATTGTCTCAAAAGTAAGTCCTTTCATTTATTTTTGTATTTCCAGTGCCTGAGACACCTGCCTTTGGTGGTGTCATCTGGTTTAATATGGAGAAAGCAGTCCCTCTTATGAAGGACCTCAAAGGCCACGTGTTCATCAATATGACACGTGCTGAGAGCAATGAGAAACCTGAATTTCAGAGTGGCATAGCCTGTGTGAGGCTTCTGATCCTTTAGCACAGAAGAGACAACTAAGGGAAGAAGTCTCAAGCAGGAAATTCTTGTACTAGTCAAGTGGGAAGGGCTCAGAAACCTGAGCCCAATGAAATGTGATACAAAGCTCTTCAGGATTTTATTCAAATATCTGTTTTCTTTGGGGGATTATGAAATATTTTCTTGTCTGCTCACACACACATATCCACATGGGACAAATTCAGAGTTAAGAAGCACTTCTGAACTCTTTTCTATACACTAAGACGCCCAGTACTGTTGCACCTCGTTACTATGTTTGAGGTCTACTATGTCTGGACCACTTTCCTGACCTTGCAACAAAACAGAGGACTCCCTTTTAGTTGAGCTTGCTCTTCTCCACCTGATCTGGGGAGCCTGACCCCCAACCTTTTACCCGAGGAATGTCACATGGTCTTTGGTTAAATTACAGAGTTCAACTTCCTGGAATGCCTCCCCATGCAAATGAGATATCCCCAGAACCTTAAGCCTCAGCCAATGAAACTTCACCCTAAGAAGAACCCTTTCCCACTCTCTGAGGTTCATACACATATCCCTTGGTTCACCCCTAATAAAGCACATACACATAAGCTGTTTTGTTAATTATCATCTAAGGGAGCTATTTCATTAAATATCATCTGTTACAATGAAGAGTTGTAACACTAAAATCCTCAGAGAAGGCCTCTCTCCCCCCCACATTCACTGCTGGACCAGTGTCCTGATGATCAACCCATTCTCCACCTGTTGCAGCAGTGCCTAGATACCCCAGGGAAAGAGCAGAGCACCAAACTCAGCCTCCTCTCCACCCTTCCCCATCTAGGGTATACAGCAGTGCCTGGACATCCTGAGGGAAGTAGCAGAAAACAGACCACACGTGACTGCTAGCTACATTGACACAGCAGCCTATCCGTGCTCCATAGACATTTGTATACAATGTCTGCTCTCCTTGGAAGTCTCTGCTCATCATTTGTAACCAAGTAACGTGCTATTCATTCTCTAGTCACAGTTTAAGTATCACATTGTCCAGTAGGCCTTTTGGAAGTATTTTGAGGTGGTTTATATGCTGTGCTAAAGCTATGTTAGAATCCGAGTCCTCATGTTCCTTCAGTTCACTTCAACTCTGTGAGGGTAAGGTCAATACAAGGTGAATATATGGCTCACTCCTGCCTTCCAAGGAGGTGGTGAATCTTGGGAAATAGAAGGTGCTTGAGGAATGTGTTAGTTCTCCTTGACGACAATGAAAACGAGGTAATTCAACTTCTAAAGAGGAAGGGTTTGTTTTGTGGGTTTTGGCCTGTACTCCAGTAGTTCAGTTGCTTTGGAGTTTGTGGAAAAGCAGGAGCAGATTATGATAGAGTACATGTGACCTGGTAAAGCCATCTACCTTATTACTGAAAAGGAAAGAGTGATAGACCGGGGTCCCAAAAATCCCATTGTAGAATTAAACCTCCTATAGAGGCCACCTCTCAAAGACTGCACCACCTCCTAGTGGTGCCAATCTAGTGGTCATCCCTTCAAACATATGGGTTCTGGGGGAACGTGTAATATTTAAACCGTAGCTGACAGTATACTATATAAATTTGTATTAATGGGAAGTTTTACAATTGGTTCTAATTTGTTCAAGAGGACCAAATCCTTATGATCTTTGATTAAATGTTGTCTCTGAGCCTCAGTTAAATTGGGAGCCACTTTTTGAGTCTCATGTAGTGGCTCAGGTTGGATGGAGTCCACTATGTAGCCCAGAGTGGCCTAGGCTAGTATCGGTCCTTCTCCCTTGGGCTACTGAGTCGTGGGAAAGACAGCCATGAGCCACTATGTCCAACTCTCAGCTCAATTTTGAAAATTAAACATAATCATCATACTCATTATGAATATTCAGTGGGTAAACACATTTAAAAGCTCTTAGCACAGAGCACCTGGCATATAACAAATGCCCAGTAAATGTTAACCATCAATCAGAAGCCAATTAAAGTCCCTGTTGGCCACAATGGAACGAGCTGCTCAGCTCCTCTCTAGGAGTATGTGTCTCGTGGCTATCAGCCTTCTGGGCCTATGTTGTGTAACATCCAAGCTTCCCCTGGAGCTGTGCCTTTCAAGGGACTGAGCAGTGGCCATCAGTACAGGGCCACTGTTTCAGAGGAAACAGGTCTTAAGGTCTGTGTTTCAGGCAAAATAAAGGTTTCTTGAGATTAATCTATGATCTGGTTGTCTGACTATCTTGCCCTCTGCCCCCGTGTCCCTTCTACAGAATAAATCAAAACCTCTGCCTGTTCCCTCCTGTCATTTCCATGACCCTTCTCTGGCATGCAACCAAAGAACACAGGCATGATCTAATCCTAAATGGCTGCTTTTCGGAAAACAAAAATTAAGACAGGAGGACTAGAATAGGTAGAAAGGTGAAAGAATGAGAAGGGACTATTTAGTGATACCCAGAAGACAAGAGAAACATGTCCCAAGTGAGTGTGCACACATCTATGATAGAGCACAGTACAGTCTAGCTGCTAAAGATCTCCGACATTTCCTCACTTCAAAAAGTATCTTGGTCGAAGAAACACCCTTCAAGGACAACGGTTCAGGAACCAGGAAGATATGGAGAGTAAACACTGCAAAGAGGTCAAAGTCACCTTGCAATTTTTAAGTTGTATTGAGGTCCTCAGGAAGAATAATGAGGAAGAGTTTCAAGTTTAGATTGTCAAAATCTTCTACCCTTAAGTATGAGACAGATTCTAGAAACAGATGTTCTTTTGCAGTTAAGCTCTGAGGATGTTAACCTTCAGAGCTTGAATGTTTCATCCATATGACTGATAGGCCAGTGTGTCATTAATATGAAAGATATTGTGGACCCCTACTAAGGTATGTGTCACCCACCAAGCCTGTGCCTTCTCTTGGTACTAGCCTGTCATTAGAATTAAAATTTAGCATATCTCAGAATATCTCTAGCTTTACAGTGGAGAAGATGTTGCCAAGTGAAGGAATCATAAAAATTTAACTTTAACACTACTTTTGAACAGATCTTGAGGGTAAACAATGCAATGGATTGATGAAAACCCATTAATATCACTAAGAAATCAGAGGAACAATGACAAGAGAGGCTACTGTAGATGCTATGTCTGTATAATGTATCAATTATACAGATGGGCTCCCTGGGTTTGAAGACAGTGAGGATTGTGTGGCCATACTTGCCTGTCAGTAGCCAGGAGGCAAAATATCCAATAGGACTTAAAAATCCAGTAGGGAAGTCAATATCAATTGAATCTTGGAGGTGCAGAACTTAATGCAGTACAACATATGAAGAGTCAAAGCACACATGTGTTATCTATAATTATGGAAAGGAAGATCAAAGAACTGATCACACGAAGTGTGTGTTTTTCTTACTGCTATGGCAGAGTACTAAATGGAATCAACTCAAGTGTTTCTTTTGGCTCATTGTTCAGAGGCTATCACTGCTTCAGGAAGAGAAGGCATAGCATCTACAGCAGCCATGCCCTTGGCAGCAGTAACTTACAGCAAGGTGGGTTCACATGCTGTGGTTGGAAAGCCAAGACTAGTCTGGGATGTAACCACCACAGACCTTCCACAGTACCCTAGAGCTGCCTGCTACATACCATGTCCCTAATGTCCTATCATTCCCCAAATAACATCACCTGCTCAGGGCCAAATGCTCAGAATCTAAACTCAGAGAGGACATTCCATACTCAAACTATAATGAGGTAGGGGCCCTACTATAATGTGTGAATGTGCATAGTACTTTATTCATCAATTCTAATTTCCAGTGACTAGAAGTGATTTGCACACTGCAGGAAGAGTGTACTTGATTCTCCTGTGCTTTCTTTCCTAACGAAATTAATACCAATACTTTGATACCATACTGGAGAAAGGAAGAGACTCAGATGTTATGAAGACTACTGGACATGGAACCTAAAGGGATATTCAGCAGAAATCATCGAAAATAGAATAATGCTTAGAACTCAGGCTGGGCCAGTTGATGTAGTGAAACCTTAGCATCATCAATTATAGGCACAGCAACAGCATCCACAGAGACAAAGAGGGTCTGTATATGGAACCTAAGCTATAACCTAATAGTCATCTGTGTTGATCTAAAGATGAATAACTAGCTTACCTAGGACGGAAACCATATATAGCTAGAACCTGGTCACCTCTCTTGAGAAGAACAATTGGAACTTGGTGACAGGGTGACAAACACTAGGCTTCTCCCATCATTGCTTGTAATTCAGCTGCTAAGCCTATACAGCAGTTGTTCTCAGTCTGTGGGGCATGACTCCTTTGGAAGTCAAATGATCCCTTCACAGGGGTCACATATCACATATCCTGAATATCAGATATTTACATTACAATTTATAATAGTAGCATAATTACACTTATGAAGTAGCAACAAAATAATTTTATGGTTTGAGGTCACCACAACATGAGGAACTATATTTAAGGGTCACAGCATCAGGAAGGTTGAGAACCTTATAGGAAAGATACATTTGTACAGATAGATGTATTCCTCTGGTTTGCAGAGCCTCCCTCAGCCTCCTGCTCTGAGTATGGAATTCCTAATACACAGGCATGGAATCTCACATACAGAGTCTAAGCAGAACACTCAGGGGATAGATAAGTTAAGGTAGTGGGTCCATGATGAGAGAATCCATTGTGTCCCAATCATATCACTCAGAACTAGCCACCAGGATGGGAAAATAATAAGACTTCCAAAAGGCACAAGAGATTCATGAGCTCTAAAGCAAGCATGTAAAAGAGTGGTATGTTACCCTGAAGGGCACGGTACATCATCAAAATCCTCTACAAACATTGTGTCCTGAGTTGGATGACAATATGAATCTGGACATTAAGGGGCAGAAAATGGAACGGACGCATTTCTTCTCACTCTAAATGTCCTGTGTTCCACTGCAAGATTCTGTATTTTCCTAAGCGATAATCATGCCCTAGATGAATGAGCCGATAGATTCTGTATTTTCCATTACTGCAGCATTGGGCTCTGCAGGGTTGAAGATCCTCCTGGTGGTCAGATGTCAAGTGTTCTTTTCAGAACTATCTCATTAACCTGCAAAACTGCCACCAGAGCACAGTAGAGTAGCTTTTCTGTGTCTCAATAGGTAAGAGTTGGTATTACCATTCCAACTGGGATAAATGATTGAGAGCAGCAAGGAAAGTCATACAATGAAGGAGGAAGGAGTGGTGAGCCACTCTGTGTCCCTAGTTTCTTCTACTATACTTGCTAGTGAAGGCATGTTCAGCCTCAGCCTGAGAATGCTGGAAGACTCAAACTTCTCACAAATGACAGTTTGGGACAGAAATTCTAGAAGCCACTGAGACATACCAATGTAATAACTGAGGGTGGAAGCCATTTGGAATAGACAGCCGCCAAGCCTGTGGATAAACGCCATGAGAAGCACTGAGATCAACCACCTTGATAGAGCCTGAAGTTCATTCCATTAATATTCCCTTCCTTTGCCTCAGGAAAAAAAATGCCCAGGCAGCAATTCCTTGAATTTTGGGGAGGAAAAAGAATCTGCCTATGTAGGAGATCATAAGAATGATTTCCTAGATCGTAGGAATGATAGTTTAGGTACCATGGACAGCAACCCCCTGACTGAATTTAAAAGATCTGGGTTCTCCAGGATATTATTGTGGAAGCCATAATAGTATGTTCTTTCATTCTCTTACAGAAGGGAACAGAATTGATTGGTAATATCAGCTGCTTGCCTTCTGGTGAAAACACCACACAGGTGTTGAGATGACGCTATCCTAGCTGCCAATAGCAGTGACCCCACTAAAGATACTGCTTCAGGCTCAAGCACCTAGAAGGGGCCCTTCTGGTGGGTGACTTTGACTTGACAACTCTCCATGAATGCCATAATAGCTGTCTGAGATGCACACTGCAATCAGATTCCTCCTAACCCCATAGTTCTTCCTCTCTTCTCTCAAGCCTGGGACACATATTGTTCCGAAGCCTCTTCCCATACATCTTGCTTCTCTCTCCTGCATCCTTCATATGAACTTCTCCCATAAACCCTTGAATTATAAAGTCAGTGTTGGTATCTGAATTCAAGTGTGTACCAGGTAATCATTCCCTAATGTAAAAAAAGTCTGGCATTTCTAATGGCAGATCTTGATAAGGAAAAAGTCAAATCTACCTCATTCCCTCATTCTCGGTATTTAGAGGACAAGGTGACATTGGGAAAAACAATATTAAACCTGGACGAATTCACAATTTACTCTAACCTGGGCTTTGCATTTTCCTGCCTGCAAGCTGCAAATGGAACACTCTAATATATTTTCTTGGCGTTTGGGTGATTTATCATTCTGTTTTTGTGAACATTAAGAACACAGAATACAGATATTCTATAGACGTTAGAATACAAAATGTAGCCTTTTCCTAGGAGAACTCTAAACGAACTGCGCTATTATGGTTGGAGGAGGGGGGTTGTCATAAACATGGATCCTGTGTCCACCTCTTCCAGCAGCATCAGGATTTGCATTTAACAAGGACCTTGGGAGATGTTGGCCCAGTGGGCAGGGTGAGCCTCTCAGAAGATGACAGCTTAACTAGCTGACAAATGGCTTAGCATCTCTGAACTTTAGCTTCTCTTCTGTGGCTCGGTGGAAGCAACCTGTGCCCATTTACCTCTCAGTCCCAGTCTTTATTCCGACTCTTTCTTGTATTCCTCTCATCATGGTTTAGTGTGTTTCTAGTATGCTAATGATGAGTTTCTATTCTTACAGAGGCTGCTGTATAATCTTACATCTGTAGACATCTACACCCTTGCTTGTTTATTTAAGAAAGATGAACACAATAATCTGCTTGGCTTCTCTTTCCTCAGACCACCAAACTTGCACTCTGTAACCACTCCATATGTTTGCTGTGGCCACAGTCCCAGAGACCCAGTAAGAGACCCCACTCTCATCCTTTGACTCCCTGCATTTCCATACCAGTGTATCCCCGTTGTTCCACATTAGACACTTTTAAAAGAGTTCAACATCCTTAGCCATCAAAGAGGTGAAAATTTCAACTACTTTAAGAGTCCACCTCACCCCAATCAAAATTGCTATCATCAAAAATACCAAAGACGGCAAAGGCTGGTGTATAGGATATTGGGAAAGAAGAAGCCTTCAATACTATTGTTGGGAGTGTAAAGTAATTCAGCCAACCACTTTGGAAATCAGTCTGGACACTTCTGAAAAATCCAGAAATAAAAGTACTGTAGGACTAACTTACCCATTCCTGGGCATAAAGCCAAGGACTCCACCTCAAACTATAGAAATACCTGCACCTTTACATAATTTCCTACCTATTTATGGCTGTCTTATTCCCAGTAGCTAGGAAGTGGAAGCAGCTGAGGCATTGATTCTAGGTAGACAGCAAAGATGTGGTACGAAAACATAGTGTAACTTTATTTTATTTTTTTATAAAGAAAAATGAAATTTGCAAGTAAATGGGTGGAGCTGGAAACAATTATACTTAATGAGGTAACCCAGGCTCAGAAGGATAAATGCCACATGTTTTGTCCCATATGCATCTCCTAGATTCAATGCTTCATTCTCCTTGCTTAACTTAAAGTAGCTGTGAAAGCCAGGAGTATGGGGTGGACTCCTTAAAGGAAGGGGAGAGTAGAACACTGACAAAACAGATGGTGAGAGATAATACTGAAGACGGGAGAGTTTAAGAAGGGAGAGGGCTGAGAGGGCTGGGTACAGGAAGAGTTAACCTGAAGGGTGTATGAAACAGTCAAATCGAAACCAACTCAATTTAATTTAACTCAATTTAACAACACAAAAGAAATATTGAATGGGGATTTCAAACATGGCCAGGTAAAGGTCCTCTTGGAGGTAGTGGGCCTCCAAGTACAAGTACAAATGAACTACAAGTGAGACATATCTGTAGGATTTGTTGCTTAGAGAGGTTCCAAAGACTTTCAAAACAATATTGGCATTTGTTAGGCCTCTTGGTTGCCCACCAGAACTGAAGAATGTGATCTTATTATGAAAAATACCACACACCCTAGGCACAAGATAAAAAGAAAAACAGCTACAACTAGACTTCAAACTTACGCCAAGAGCAGTGTCTTGGGGCTTTACTGCTATGAACAGACATCATAACCAAGGAAACTCTTATAAGGACAACATTTAATTGGGGCTGGCCTGCAGGTTCAGAGGTTCAGTCCATTATGGTGCAGGAGGAGCTGAGAGTTCTACATCTTCATCTGTAGGCTGCTAGCAGAATACTGACTTCCAGGCAGCTAGGATGAGGGTCTAAAAGCCCACACCCAGAGTGACACACCTACTCCAAGGCCACACTTCCTCCAATAGGGCCACACCTAATACTGCCACTCCCTGGCCAAGTATATACAAACCATCACAAGCAGGAAGATGTATTGTGAACTTCTGGGGGTAGTGAATGTTCTAGATGAAATATAGAAAGAAGAGCTGCCAAAAGCCATCCTCTGGGCATGACACACCATTGTATTCAGGAAATGACAGCATTCGCAACGGGGCTGTGCATGACTCGCTATGTTACCAATCACACATGTATGGTGTGTGGGCCATGATAGACTCTGGGAAATGAAGAGCGACTGTGTTCAGTTGTGTATCACTGAAGAGCACACCGGTTCCCGTGGATAATTGCAAACCCATGGCCACACAGAGGGCCTTGGCTAAAGCCAGTGGGTCACAAAACCAGTGGGCATGAAGGGAAGAATGGGATTCGCAGGGATATGTAAAGGAGCTGAAGATGACAATAATGATATGCATCGTATACACACGTAAAATGGCCAAAAAACAAGGTTAATAATTAAAAACATTCAACAGTATTGTTGAATGAATATGAAAGTTATCTAATTAAATATGTCTCACTGAATGCTATGTCAGATTCCAGGCCAGCATCTAAGTGACTAGCCAAAGTGTATGTGACTGGATTATGCAAACTCTAGTGAGCATGAGAGTAAGCGCCGCTGGAGAGACATGCCAATCACTTGCCTTCCAGTGCCCTCTGCTGTGTCTCACTTACCTTCCACCCACATAGAGTCTTGCTCTAATACTTTCCAGCCCTATGCATGATCCCAACTCTCAGACTCACGAGACCAAACATTTACTATCACATACTTAAAGGCAGGGATACAATACATGACTTAATATGATCACCTCAGGGCCTGCGAAGGATGCATCTTACTAAAGAGAAGAACCAGTCTAAAGCGGCTGCCCAATTCTTCTCTTTCATCCTAGAAAACTCCAGTCACAGACGTGCACACAGCAGAGGCTCTGGACTGATGCTCCACAGCAAAGCAAGCCTGCTCTCTCTCTCTCTCTCTCTCTCTCTCTCTCTCTCTGTGTCTCTCTGTGTGTCTCTCTCTGTCTCTGTCTCTGTCTCTCTCTGTCTCTGTCTCTCTCTGTCTCTCTCTCTCTCTCTGTGTGTGTGTCTCTCTCTGTCTCTGTCTCTCTCTCTCTGTGTCTCTCTCTCTCTCTCTGTGTGTCTCTCTCTGTCTCTGTCTCTCTCTCTGTGTCTCTCTCTGTCTCTGTCTCTGTCTCTGTCTCTCTTTCTCTCTCCCTCCCTCCGCCCCTCCCTCCCCATCTCCCTCTCTCTCTCATCTTTGATCTCTGCCTCTTTTCAGCTCAATTATTCATCTCATTGCAGACATCTAACATCTCCATCCATTTCCTAAAAATAAATATGCATGAAGTCTGGACCCCAAAATTAAACTCTGGGATTTTGAGGTTGATTTTTTTAATGAAGCCAGACGAGAGCAAATTCAAATACTGAATATAAATGTATGTGATTGTAAAATTGAATCACTTAGCACCCCCCCCCACACACACACACACTGGAGAAAACCTTTTCACCAAAAAGTCCTCTCCTATAAATCCTGTCTAATTTTTTTACCATAAATCTTGATGGGGCTTATAATCTAAATTATGATTCACTCTTTTATCTCAAGTTTATCACACAATATTACCAAAAAACCCCAACATTTCTGGGATTGTATTAAAAGCCCTTCCTCTCAGAGAATAACGATGAGTGTCAACATTTATATACTCAGAAGGCAGATCCCAAACCCCCAAATGCCCAGCCAGATGCAGCAGAGACTTGAGATTTATTATTGCAATAACGACACATCACATTGAAATGTTAGCTTCTAGCCTATTGTTTCCTGCCTGACCGTTTATATATCTACAAAATCCAGCAGGTTGATCAGGTTTATAGATTGCCAAGGCTGAATGACTTTGGATAAAGCAAAGCTACTTTATCAGTTGGCTTTTAATGATCATTTACGGTGCATCTGAGACGCTGAAAAGAATATTTCCCTGTGGTAATTAGCATACCCATAACCGCCTCTTGAAGGCACAGCAAGGGAGAATATATTGTGCCCAGTCTTTCTGAGGGTCCAGGAAAGCCCTGATAAAACTGCAGGTGACTGACTTAAGAGTCCTCACCTACAGTGGTTTTGGGGGCGAATGTCCCCAAAGGCTCATGTTTTGGAGACTTGGTGCCCATGGAAGCACTTCTGGAAACTGTTGGGTCTTTTAGGGGTATGGCCTAGTAGAATGTCCTTCAGCTATTTGACAGGTACTCATCAAAGTTACCTTCACCTCTCTCTTCACCTTGTTACAAGCTTAAGGCGAAGGGTCAAACCAAGCATGGGGTGGAGTCTCTCAAAGTGTGAGCTAAATTAAACCTCTTTCTCTTCATAGGCTAATTGTCTCAGGCATTTTGTTACAGTGATCAAAAGGAGAGTAACATATTATGTTTAAATTGACCCTTGTCCTAGCCAAGTCTAAGTCTAATATGTTTTTGGTTTGGTTTGGTTTGGTTTGGTTCTTTTTGAGATAGGGTTTCTCTGTGTAGCCTTGGCTGTCCTGGAGCTCTTAGACCAGGCTGGCCTCAAACTCAGAGATCTACATATATCTGCTTCCCCAGAGTGCAACATAAAGGCAAGTGCCGCCAGTAGTATTTTATTAGATTGGATAAGTTCAGATCCTACTTCATTATCTTGTACCAATGTGTTAACAGTATGTTGTTACAGCTTAGTTTAAATGTTACACTTTTGTATGTTAGTATTAGTGGTGAGATTGACTTTAATATGAAACAAGGTCTTCCTGGTGCTACCTGGCTTTGAATGCCCAGATTGTCTTACTCCTGCCTCCTCAGTATCTGTGATACATGTATAAAACATTGTCCAGTATTGATTCATATCAGTAATTGTAATTTAGTTTCATTGGTCTGAGAAACATTGCTATCTTTGCTAACTATGAACACATAACTTCAGTTTGAGTATTGGGTTCATACCTTACCCACTCTCAGATAAGTGTAGTCCTCACCCTTCATCAAGGAAACTTCTCTTTACAGTAGCTGGAGATATTTACATAAAATTATAACAAATCCATATGCAGAGTCGTGAGTCCAGTTCCAATGGATCCACCCACAAACTACGCAGAGTTGTGAGCGAGTTGATATATCCACAAACTACTCCATGCCTACATCTAAAGAACATTGTGAAAGAAGGGCCCGGAAGACTTTAAGAGGGAAACTGGGATCCTGGCTGTGAGATTGCATCTCCTAGTAATGCCATAAGCTCCACCCATAACTGTCACCAACATAATTGCCTAACATGGGTTAAACAAGGATGGCACCAATGAGCATGCAAAACTGGATTCAATTTCTCAAATTACCTGACTTCCAAACCTAATCTTACTCCTGAATTCAAGATCTTAATATATAACTGTCTCATAGACTACTTGTCATTCAGAGGCATCTCCCACTCTGCGGATACGAGGATGAAATTCTCTCAATCTTTAACCCCCCACCCAGAGTAATTTCCACACAGGCTAATAAAATAACCCCTAGGCAGCCACCCAGTGGTTGCCAGTTCCTCATATGTTTTTAACAACATAGACTGTATTGGTAAACAAGGTCAAAAGAGTCTTTTTAAAGACGTATTTGTGTTGATGTACGTTGGTGTTTTGCCTGCATTTATGTGTATGGAGGGTGCCTGGGCCCCTGGAACTGGAGTTATAGACAGTTATGAGCAACTCTTTGCATGCTGGCAATTAAACCCAGGGTCTCTGTAAAAGCAACAAGTGTTCATACCTGAATCACCTTTCCTGCCCCCTAAGTCTAAACAATTCTAATTTTTAATCTATCCAAATAACTCCCAGCAGTCTGTAGGATGATGTCACACAGGTGAAGGCAGGCACAAGATAGAACAAGGCCTCTCATTGGATGAGAAGGAAGGATGAGCAGGAGAAAAGTTTGAGGGAAGAGGAGGAGATTGAAATGGAAGGAGACGAGAAGGCTGGAGGAGACTGCCCGAGAAGCCGCGGAGAGAACATGGAGGCTGACATTAGGATTCCACTCTGCGTATTTACAGGTCGTTATGAATATTCTTAAGGGATGGATGTGTACAGGGCTTTGTATGTTTAGGTGGGCAATTACATCTTATCAACTGGATCAGAGGTTATCGTGTTGTGTGTTCTTTCATGTGGCAATTTAAGCTTAAGAGAGTGTATGGCGGTTAGAGACACCGGGCCGCCACGGAGTTGTGTGCTTCTGTCAAGATATCTACCAGATATCTTGGGACACTGTGGTGCTGGATCTAGTGGGGGCGGTTAAAAGAAGTAGGTTGTATTGTGGTTGGAGTCCAGAGGGTAGGATGCTCTGTCTTTGATGATGGCCCATGAAGTTATCTATCAGAATCACGGTACTCACAGAGCATGTGGACAGACAGGCACAGGCAACCTGTCAACCTCAGTCCTTAGTGGAATACTCTGGCCTTCAGCAAACTTTGACTCTGAAACAGCATGGGTGGTAAAGGACACAAGTGGCACTTACTTCTCTATTTCCACTACTGCCCATCCAAATGCCATTATTACCCCACACAGTGGGATCCCTGAGATGGAAGAAAGATGACCCTTGCTTCTGTGGGGAATAGTGCCATACCTAGGCTTGCTCCTCCATCATTAATCACCATTGGAATGACATTTGTAACCATGCATGGTAGGAATTTGAATGTCACATATTTTTACTAGACCAAACTGTTTCCTTTACTAATAATAACCAGTATACTAACATTTTTGCCTTTGTTCTGTGAAAGTCACTTGGGTTACAGGTTGGCTTATTATCACCCAGAGAATCCAGGGCAAGAACTACAGAAAGAACTGAGGCAGAAGTCATGAAAGAATGCTGATTACTGAAGTTAATCAGGATCATGCTCAGCTACCTCTTTTATATAACCCAGGCCCATCTGCCTAAGGAATGTTTCGCCCATAGTGGTCAATTAGTTAATATCAATTAGTGGTCAAAAAACCAAACATGCTCTTAGACATGCTAACAGGACAACCCTATGGAAACAACTGAGTTTTCTCTTTCAAAGTTCGATCGAGATTAGACATAACAACCAGAAAATAATGCCCGACCTTCAAAAAATGTGCTTCCGTGTATAGAAGATGAACCACTGATTTCCACAGAAGCAATCAATATAGAAGTGTTTTGAAATCTATCCTATGTATTGTATAACTAAAGCCATATGGAAAAAAATAAGACAGTTTTTATAGTTTAAAAAAATGACCAAAACATCAATTTATAAGCAGCAAGAATCAATATGTAATCAAGCAACCGAATTTTGCAGTTGATTAATGCTATAAAGTATAGCAGTATGTTCTAGGATTTTTATAATAAACCTACTGAAAAAAATTGTTTCAAATTACATTTGAAAGGTAGGGCTAATTTACATAAGTGGAGGAAAGGGGAGGCTTCAGGCCAAAGAAATAAGGTAAGCAAAACATAAACATTTTGGTCTATGACTACAGCAGAAAGAGAATGAACTGGAGCGTTTGGGTAACTGAAAGCATGCGAAATCCAGAAATCATTCCAAGTTTCTTAACGCACCATAAACTTCAGAGAAGGTTATGCCGTGCATCATTTGATTCATGACATTCTGTAAAAGGGACATGAAACCAATATGGAAGGAAGGACAGTTAAAATATTGGAACCAGGGAATCTGGCTGACAAAGCAAGAAGCCTGCCCAGAATGGAGGTGTGGTAGGTGACTAGCCTGGTGCAGGGCAACAGCCATTGTGTAAACAGTGTAAAGTATGAAGGAAGCACCAGTAGGGTTATTAAGCATCTGGGCTTCATCAATAGAAGGAAAAAAGAGCAATACTCAATGACTGAAGAATTATCATCTTGAGTAACACGATAATAATGTTGTTTTGACAGACACAAGATCTAACTTGAATGATGAAAAATAGTCTTTTTTCTTTTTTAAAAATGTCAAAATTGAAGAGCCCTCTTAACTGAGTTTCTCTGGAAAACAGCTGAAGGCGGTGATTAAGGCATGGGTGCCTTATTTGGAAGGAGGTGGAGATATGTGAAAGAGGAGATTGGAGATTCTCAGTGAGGCCGAGAGCTGTGTAGCACAGGTTGGCTGGTGGACAAGCTGACACAGTCCTGCTTACCAGGAGCATTTGCTTGGCTACAGGACTTTCCACACAAGCCATGAGAGTTAAGAGGTTTCATATTGGTATATGCTCAAGAAGAGGAAGACACAAATAGCAGGGCCCCATTAGACTCATCTTCCTCCTTACCTAAAGATCATTCCACGGGATGCTAATCCTCCTCTTCACCTAGACTTTGGGTTTCAGAGCCATTCAAAATGTGCCAACAAAAGGAGGCCTGGAACTCCAGGACATGCTTAGTCAGCCAACAGCAGCCCAGGATGGAAATGAGTGGGGTTGCACTAGAAGAACCGAATGAGGAAAGCTCTGCATGAGGCTTTGACAGAATGCATGTCTCTGCTGGAGAAATGACTCATGCAGAGAGTATCATAGACACCTGAATATGTGGGATAAAAGCTCAGAATGGCCTTGAGTTGGAAGAGGTGGAGTCAGAATGTACAGTTCAGTTCGGTCCCACCCTGGAAGAATGTGCATGCCACAGAAGGGAATTTGAGAATATAGCATTGGGCGGATGAAGCGTTTGATACAGTGCTGTGGCGTGTTGGGGTTGGTGTGTACCAAGAAGTCAGAGCACAGACAAGAATGGTGCTTCACCTCTCACAGTTCAGGAAGCCATGGAATCCAAAGCAAAGGTCCCAGAAGATCTGGTTTATAGATCTCCACATGTGGAAGCGTAAGATTTCAGTCTTGGGCTTCACAAGCATGTTCATCCTACTCTGGGAACTGTGTTCTCATGACCTAGCCTCTGAAAGTCATTACCCTTGAACATACCACCTTGTGGGTTAAGACTTCAGACTAAGAACTCAAAGTGGCTGAGAATACAGACATGCAGCTGCATTATTCAAAGGTATTTTGTGAAGGGGCACTAGGAGTGAGGATAGTTTCAGTGTAGTAGTTGTAGAGCCATATGCAACACAGCAGAGTAGTCCAAAGGAGTGAGGGTATACAGGGAATTGAAGCTATCATGGGGTTGCTCATGTTATTTAACACAATAGGATTTCTATACTCTAAAATTAGGTGTAGGATAAAACTTGTCTTAGCGATCCAAAAGTCTATGATTATAATGGCCTCAGCTTTGGGGTCTATACCAAAGACCTAGAGGTGCTCAGAGGCCAGGGCATACAGCGTCAGTATCTCCTGTTAAATGAGAGTCGTTACTGGCAGCCACCTCTACAAACACAATTATCCATGTGCATTTCCCTTCTCCACATTATCAACGTTATGTCATAAATACTTTATAAATTCCATTTTCCAGATACATTCCAGCACCTCAGAATTCCTACTACGGAAGAGGACACATTGTTTGTCTGTTCTACTAATAAGTACTCCCAAGTCCCTACTTGCTTTCATAGAAACATGAAGTAAACAAGTTATCCTCTGGTTATGCCCTGGGATGTAGACAGCAGAGGAATGGATGCTCTCATCTTTCTTCACAAAAGCATAAAGCAGATCTGCAGACAGCCGCACAGAGCTCTCAGAACGACTATCGAGGTAAGCACTGTAAATTCCAGGACCTGCTTGTCTGCTCATCTCTCTCTGCCTCTGTCTTCAGCACCACCCTCCCCTTCTCTCAACTCCAACCACCTTTCACTTTCTAAAAAGCATCAACTTCTCTTGAGTTGAAGAGATTAGGTCTCTATTGTCATAAACATGATAAAAGCAACTTCAGGGTGGAAAGGGCTTATTTGACTTAAAAGACTGATCATAGTTCATCATTGAGAGAAGACAAGGAGGAAACTCAATCAGGGGTGGAACTGGAGGCAGGAACTGAAACGGGCCATGAAGGAACATGGCTTACTGGCTTACCCTGCTTTTTGATACCACTCAGAATCAAAGGTAGAACTGAACCAGTTTACTTGGCCCCCCTCTATTGTTTGCTAATTAAGAAAATTCCCCTACAGACTTCCTTAGAGGCAATCTGATATAGGCATTTTCTCAGTTGGCACTCTTCTTTGATAGTTACTATAGCTTGTATTGAGTTGACAAAGGCTAAACATGATAAAGACATTTTATGTATAGCTCTCTCTCTGAAAGGAAAGTCTTACTGCTGTTCTGTTCTCTACCTCACCCCTTGCTTTCGGATCAAGGATAACTTCTGCTCTGTAGGCCTCACTGTGCTTCTGTCCTTCAGTTGCTGTGTATGTTGTTCCACTATATCCACAAGAGAATACAATACTTGACCCTTAAGACAAAAATCAATGAGAAGCATTTCCGAAACAGACCAAAGGCTACATTCCATCAAGCCCTGGGTCGGTCATGCTATGTGCCCTAATTCAAATTCATTGACACTTCTTGCAGGCAGCACTCCCAAATGCCGAATGTGTTCATCCTTGAAGACTTGCCATGCTTGAGGGATGGTTTCACATCACTGAACTTTGCAAGTGTGGAAAACATTCAATGGCTTTCTGTGAACAAGCAATCAATCCTTATTAAAAATAATATGACAAAACCACTTAATTTCATATAACAGCTCCTATTGTTTGGCAAAATATATTATATACACATATATATATGTATATATATATCTATATATATATATGTACATTTGTTTCATGGTGTTTTACTCAGAATAAAGCCACATATGTTTTATAAAACCACTGTACAGTTCTTAGTCTTCACGTTATATAATAGCATAGGTTCTTCCAAAGTACTTACTGAGGCAAATGCCAGCAAAGCAATAATTCAATTAGTATGAAAAATATTGGGCAAAGGAATGAGGTAGAGATGGGAGAGAATCGGGGTCCCACCAACATGTAATGTGAATTATGTGTCATAGTTTATTTTAAATGCCTACATGCAAGTGAACTCCATCTACTGAAGGCGTCAACTACTCCAGCATACAGAAATCACAGAAAAAGAGGCTTACCCAGGTAATCAAACACACTAATAAATTTTAAAATTTTGTGTATAGTTATTCTACAGTATATAATGCTTGCAATGACAGTAAGTGACATTTTACTGATCTATGCATTTCTAATGCTATACTTATTTTATTTCAGAGAACACTTCTATTTTCATATAAAAAAAAAAGCTTACTGTGCAACAGTGTGTTGTGTGATTCTGGAAGCATCCTTACACATCTCCCGTGAACCATGTCTCTTGATTATATGAGTCCCCCTTGTGCCTGATTTAATCTTGTGTTTGTATAAATATGTTTTATGATGTTCACATAGAATGCTGACATTTTTTTTTACCAACACAGTTTTCAATCTGTACCCCTTTCTTTAAGGAATGCCTTGAATCCTAACCTTCACAATGCTTAAGAACTAGCTTCCAAGGCAAAGCTGAATGAGGCCACCCTTCTGAAAGCAAACTTATGCACGTGCCTTTTAAAGACCTTGCCAGCAGCTCGGTGGTTTTCAGTGTACTGTGTTTTCTCAATGCGATTCACTAATGAGGAAAACAGGACATGTAAGAGTTGTTGGGACACTTACAGGTAATAAAAATAAATTTCATTGGGAGTAGGACTCAGTAGATTTTAGTGTGTCTGGACACAAACATTGTGTGTGTAATCAAAGTGACAAATACACCAGTCTGCCTCACCATGGTTAACTTTATTATGCTCATTCCATAATAAAACGTTGTATATAGACCTTTAACAGGCACAAGAAACTACATTAAATATTATTTTAACAAATAAATGTTATGAGCTGGGGTGTAGCTTTAGTAGAAGGGACACTTGCCTGCCATATCCAAGACTCTAGTCTGGCTTTTATCACCATTGCTAAATCTCAAATATATGATTAATTTTTTATTGTTACTCATTTACTTTACATTCCAAGTGCAGCTTCTGCTCCCTTCTCTCCTCCTAGTCTCTCTCTCTCTCTCTCTCTCTCTCTCTCTCTCTCTCTCTCTCTCTCCCTCTCCCTCTCCCTCTCCCTCTCCCCTTCTCCCTCTCCCTCTTCCTCTCTCCATCTCTCTCCTATCCTACATAACATCCTCCCTTCCTCTCTTTCTCCTCAGAAAGTCCTCCCACAGGGGAGGTCTCCTGTGGATTTCAACAGCCTTGGAATAGTGTGTTGTAGTAACACGTAACACGAGGTACATCTTCTTCCATTGAGGCTAGAGAAGGCAGTCCAAGGGAAAGGGATTCAAAGGCAGGCAATGTAGTCAGAGACACCCCCTGCTCCTGCTTTAGGCATCCCACATGAAGACCCAGCTGCACAACTGTTAAAACATATGCAGAGGGCCTAAGTCCATCCCACGAATGATCTCTGGTTAGCAGTTTAGGCTCTGTGAGCACCTATGGGCCCTGGTTAGTTGATTCCATAGGATGTTTTTTGTTGTTGTTGTTGTTGTTGTTTTGTTTTTGTTTTTGTTTTTGTTTTTGTTTTTGTGGTGTCCTTGACCTTTCTGGCTCCTTCAATTCTTCCTCCCCTTTTTTCTACATTCCTCAGGCTCCACCTAATGTTTGGCTGTGTATCTCTGCATCTGTTTCTGTCAGTTGCTGAGTGAAGCTTCTCTGATGACAGCTATACTTGGCTCCTGTCTGCAAGTATAGAAGAATATATCAGTAGTGTCAGAGGTGGGCTCTCTCACGTGGCATGGGTCTCAAGCTGGGCCACTTACTACCCTTCGCTCAAATTCTGCTTCATCTTTTACCCCTGTATATCTTGTAGACAGGACAAATTACAGGCCTAAGGTTTTTCAGTTGGGCTGATGTCCCAGTACCTTCACTGGAATTCTTGCCTGGTTACAGGAGATGGTCAGTTCAGACGCCATGTCCCCCATTGGTAGGAGTCTTAGCTAGTGTCACCCTCATAGACTCCTAGGAGTTTCCATTATTCAAGGTTTCTAGCTTGTCCCAGAGATGCCCTCCCCGCAAACCAGTTGTTTTTCTTAGTACTCTCTCTCTCCATCCTCCCACCCCACACCTTTTCCTTCCCATTCCTATCTCCACTGCTCCTATCCCCAGTCTCCCCCATCCATCCACCCTTGATGTCAAATCTATTTTCCCTTCCCAGTAAGATTCCTGTGCAGTCTCCTCCCTGGGATCATTTATGTATATTATCATATCATCTGAACATAGCAATACTTTGACTTCTTCCTTTCAAATTTCTTTCTCCTTGATCCCCTTCAGTTGTCTTTTTGCTGGAGCTAAAACCAACTACTATATTGAATGGATAGGGAGAGAGTGGACAGTCTTCTCTGTGATTTTAGTGGAATTGCTTTAGCTTTCTCTCCATTTTATTTGACGTTTGCTATTGGCTAGCTGTATATTGCCTTCATTATGTTTAGGTATGTGCCTTGTAACCCTGATCTCTCCAAGATGTTTATCATGAAAGGATTCTGAACTTTGTCAATGGCATTTTCTGCATCTAATGAGATGATCATGTGGTTGCCTTTCAGTTTGCTTATATGCTGTATTGCATTGATGAATTTTCATATGTTAAACCATCACTGCATCTCTTGGATAAAGCATATTTGATGACAGCGGATGATGATTTTGATATGTTCTTGGATTTGGTTTGTGAGTATTTCGTTGAGTATTTTTGCATTAAAGTTCATAAGGAAAATTGCTCTGAAATTCTCCTTCGTGGTTGAGTCTTTGTGTGGTTTAGATATCAGGGTAACAGTGGCCTCATAAATTGAATTTGGCAATATTCCTTCTGTTTCTATTTAGTGAAATACTTTGAGGAATATTGGTATTAGCTCTTCTTTGAAAGTCTGATAGAATTCTGCACTAAAATCATCTGGCCATGAGCTTTTTGGTTGGGAGAATTTTAATGACTGTTTCTATTTCCTTAGGGATTACAGATTTATTTAAAGTTTACCTGATATTCATTTAATTTTGGTAAGTTGTAGCTTCTGTATATTTTCTTGTCCACTTTGTTTAGATTTCCCAGTTTTGTAAAGTACAGACTTTTGACATAAGACCTAATGAGTCTTTGGATTTCCTCAAATCTGTCTTCTTATTGCCCCATTTTCAATTCTGATTTTACTAATCTGGATACTGTCTCTCTGCCTTGGTTAGTTTGGCTAAAGGCATGTCTACCTTGCAGCTTTTTCTTCTCTCTTTTTTTAAATTGGATATTTTTCATTTACATTTCAAATGTTGCTCCCTTTCCTGATTTCCTATCCAAAAGCCCCCTATCCCATACCCTCCTCTTCTTATGTGAGTATGTTCCACTCCTTTCTTGCTTCCCCACCCCGACATTCCCCTACACTGGATGATCCAGCATTGGCAGGACCAAGGACTTCTTTTCCCATTGGTTCTTAACAAGGCCATCCTCTGCTACATATGCAGCTGGAGCCATGGGTCTGTCCATGTGTACTCTTTGGGTAGTGGTTTAGTCCCTTGTACATTTGGTTGGTTAGTATTATTGTTCTTATGGGGTTGCAAGCTCCTTCAACTCCTTCAATCCTTTCCCTAATTCCTCTAACAGGGACCCCATTCTCAGTTCAATGGTTTGCTGCTAGCATTCACCTCTGTATTTAGTCATGCTCTGGCTGAGCCTCACAGGAGACAGCTATATCAGACTCCAGTCGGCATGCACTTCTTGGCTTCATTAGTATTGTCTAGTTTTGGTGGCTGTGTATATATGGGCTGGATCCCCAGGTGGGGTAGGCTCTGAATGGCCATTCCTTAAGTATCTGCTCCACGCTTTGTCTCCATATTCCCTCCTATGAGTATTTTTGTTCCCCCTCTTGAGAAGAACTGAAGCATCTGCTCTTTGGTCGTTCTTTTTCTTGAACTTCATGTGGTCTGTGGATTGTATCTTGGATAATTCAAGGTATGGGGGTAATATCCAGTTATCAGTGAGTGAATACCATGTGTGTTTTTCTGTGATTGGGTTACCTCACTCAGGATGATATTTTCTAGTTCCATGCATTTGCATATGAATTTCATGAAGTCATTGTTTTTGATAGCTGAGTAGTATTCCATTGTGTAGATGTACCACATTTTCTGTATCCAATTCTCTGTTGAAGAGTATCTGGGGCCTTTCCAGCTTCTGGCTATTATAAATAAGGCTGCTATGAACATAGTGGAGCATGTGTCTTTGTTGTATGTTGGAGCATCTTTTGGGTTTATGTTCAGGAGTGGTATAGCTCAGTCCTCGGGTAGTCTGCATCCAGTTTTCTGAAGAACTTACAGACAAATTTCCAGAGTGGTTGTACCAGTCTGCCATCCCACCAGAAATGGAGGAGTGTTCCTCTTTATCCACATCCTTGCCAGCATCTGTCCTCACCTGAGTTTTTGATCTTAGCCATTCTGTCTGCCCTGAGGTAGAATCACAGGTTTGTTTTGATTTGCATTTCCCTGATGACTAAGGATGCTGAACATTTCTTCACAGACATCTCAGTCGTTTGATATTCCTCACCTGAGAATTCTTTGTTTTGCTCTGTACCCCATTTTTATTAGAGTTATTTGGCTCTCTAGAGTCTAACTTCTTGAGTGCTTTGTATATATTGGATATGAGCCCTCTATTGGATGTAGTATTGGTAAAGACATTTACCCAATCTGTTGGTTGCCATTTTCTCCTAATGATAGTGTCCTTTGCCTTACAGAAGCTTTGCAGTTTTATGAGGTACCATTTGGCGAATCTTGATCTTAGAGTATAAGCCATTGGTATTTTGTTCAGGAAATTTTCCCCAGTGCCCATATGTTGGAGGCTCTTTCCCACTTTTTCTTCTATTAGTCTGAGTGTTATCTGGTTTGATGTAGAGGTCCTTGATCCACTTGAACTTAAGCTTTGTACAGAGCAATAAAAATGGGTTGATTTGCATTCTTCTACATGCTGACCTCCAGTTGAACCAGCCCCATTTGTTGAAAATGCTATCTTTTATCCATTGGATTGTTTTAGCTCCTTTGCCAAAGATCAAATGACCATAGGTGTGTGGGTTCATTTCTTGGTCTTCAATTCTATTCCATTGATCTACCTGCCTGTCTCTGTACCAATACCATACAGGTTTTAATCACTATTGTTCTGTAATACTGCTTGAGGTAAGGAGTGGTGATTCCTCCAGAAGTTCTTTTATTGTTGAGTATAGTTTTCACTGTCCTGGGTTTTTCGTTAATTCAAATGAATTTGCAAATTGCTCTTTCTAACTCTTTGAAGAATTGAGTTGGAATTTTGATGGGGATTGCATTGAATCTGTAGATTGCTTTTAGCAAAATGGGCATTTTTACTATATTAATCCTGCCAATCCATGAGCATGGGAGGTCTTTCCATCTTCTGAGATCTTCAATTTCTTTCTTCAGAGACTTGAAGTTCTTGTCATACAAATCTTTCACTTGCTTGGTCAGAGTAACATGGAGTTATTTGGTGTGACTATTATGAAGGTTGTCATTTCCCTAATTTCATTCTCAGCCTGTTTATCCTTTGAGTAGAGGAAGGCTACTGATTTCTTTGAGTTAATTTTATACCCAAGCACATTGCTGAAGTTGTTTATCAGGCTTAGAAGTTCTCTGGTGGAACTTTTGGGGTCACTTAAGTATACTATTACATTTATGAATAGTGATATTTTGACTTCTTCCTTTCCCATTTGTATCCCTTTGACCTCCTTTTGTTGTCTGATTGCTCTGGCTAGAACTTCAAGAACTATATTGAATAAGAAGTGAGAGAGTGGGAAGCCTTGTCTAGTCCCTGATTTTAGTGACATTGCTTCAAGTTTCTCTCCATTTATTTTGATGTTGACTATTGGTGTGCTGTATATTGCTTTTACTATGTTTAGGTATGAGCCTTGATCGCTTCTCGGCCTTTTGGCTAAGATCAAGTGTAGGTATGAGCCTTGAATTCCTGATCTTTCCAAGACTTTTAACATGAAGGGATGTTGAATTTTGTCAAATGCTTTCTCAGCATCTAATGAGATGATCAAGTGGCTTTTTTCTTTGAGTTTGTTTACATAGTGGATTACATTGATGGATTTCCATATATTGAACCATCCCTGTGTCTCTGGCATGAAGCCTACTTGATCATGGTGGATGATCATTTTGATGTGTTCTTGGATTCTGTTTGTGAGAATTTTATTGAGTGTTTTTACATCAATATTCATAAAGGAAATTGGTCTGAAGTTCTCTTTCTTTGTTGGGTCTTTGTGTGCTTTAGGTATAAGTGTAATTATGGCTTCATAGAAGGAATTGGGTAGTGGTCCTTCTGATTTTCTTTTGTAGAATAGTTTGGATAGTATTGGTATAAAGTCTTCTATGAAGGTCTGATAGAATTCTGCCCTAAAGCCATCTGGTCTTGGGTTTGGTTGAGAGACTTTTAATAACTGCTTCTATTTCTTTAGGAGTTATGGGACTGTTTAGATGGTTTACCTGACCCTGATTTAACTTCGGTACCTGGTATCTGTCTAGAAATTTATCCATGTCATCCAGATTTTCCAGTTTAGTTGAATGTAGGCTTTTGTAGTTTCTGATGATTTTCTGAATTTCCACAGATTCTGTTGTTATGTCTCCCTTTTCATTTCTGATTTTGTTAATTTGGATATTCTTTCTGTGCTCTCTGGTTGGTCTGGCTAAAGATTTATCTATTTTGTTGATTTTATCAAAGAAGCAGCTCCTGGTTTTGTTGATTCTTTGTATAGTCCTTTTTGTTTCTATTTGGTTGATTTCAGCCCTGAGTATGATTATTTCCTGACTTCTACTCCTCTTGGGTGCATTTGCTTATTTTTGTTCTAGAGCTTTTAGGTGTGCTGTCAAGCTGCTAATGTATGCTCTCTCCAGTTTCTTTTTGGAGGCACTCAGACCTATGAGTTTTCCTCTTAACACTGCTTGCATTGTGTCCCATAAGTTTGGGTATGTTGTGCCTTCATTGTCGTTAAATTCTAAAAAGTTTTTAATTTTTTTCTTTCTTTATTCCTTGACCAAGTTATCATTGAGAAGAGTGTTATTCAGCTTCCATGTATATGTGAGCTTTCTCTCGTTATCATTGTTATTGAAGACCAGCCTTAGTCTGTGGTGGTCTGATAGGATGCATGGGATTATTTTAATCTTCTTGTATCTGTTGAGGCCTGTTTTGTGACAGATTATATGGTCAATTCTGGATAAGGTACCATGAGGTGCTGAGAAGAAAGTATAGTCTTTTATTTTAGGATGAAATGTTTTACAGATATCTGTTAAATCCATTTGTTTCATAACTTCTGTTAGTTTCTCTATGTCTGTGCTTAGTTTCTGTTTCCATGATCTGTCCATTGATGAGAGTGGGGTGAAGTCTCCCACTATTATTGTGTGAGGTGCAATGTGTGTTTTGAGTTTTAGTAAGGTTTCTTTTATGAATGTAGGTGCTCTTACATTGGTAGCATAGATATTCAGGATTGAGAGTTCATCTTGATGGATTCTTTTTCTTTAATGATTATGAAGTGTCCTTCCTTATCTTTTTTGATAACTTTCGGTTGAAAGACAATTTTATTTGATATTAGAATAGCTACTCTAGCTTGCTTCTTGGGACAATTGCTTGGAAAATTGTTTTCTAGCCTTTTACTCTGAGGTAGGGTCTGTCTTTGTCACTGAGTGTGTGTTTCCTGTATGCAGCAAAATGCTGGGTCTCTTTACATATCCGGTTTGTTAGTCTATGTCTTTTTATTGGTGAATTGAGTCCATTGATGTTAAGAGATATTAAAGAATAGTAATTGTTTTTTCCTGTTCTTTTTGTTGTTAGAGGTCGAATTATATTTGTGTGTCTCTCTTCTTTGGTTTCATTGCAAGGATATTACTTTCTTGCTTTTCCTGTGTGTAGTTCCCTTCTTGTGTTGGAGTTTTCCATCTATTATTCTTTATAGGGCTAGATTTGTGGAAAGATATTGTGTAACTTTGGTTTTGTCATGGAATATCTTGGTTTCTTCATCTATGTTAATTGAGAATCTTGCTGGATATAGTAGACTGGGCTGGCATCTGTTCTCTTAGGGTCTGTATGACATCTGCCCAGGATCTTCTGGCTTTCACAGTCTCTGGTGAGAAGTATGGTGTAATTCTGATAGGTCTGCCTTTATATGTTACTTGACCTTTTTCCCTTACTGCTTTTAATATTCTTTCTTTGTTTTGTGTGTTTAGTATTTTGACTATTATGTGACAGGAGGAATTTCTTTTCTGGTCCAATCTATTTGGAGTGCTATAGGCTTCCTGTATGTTTATGGGCATCTCTTTCTTTAGGTTAGAGAAGTTTTCTTCTATAATTTTGTTGAAGATATTTACTGGCCCTTTAAGTTGGGAGTCTTCACTGTCTTCTATACCTATTATCCTTAGGTTTGATCTTCTCATTGTGTCCTGGATGTTCTGGGTTAGGGGCTGTCTGATTTTACATTATCTTTGATAGTTGTGTCAATGTTTTCTATTGTATCTTCTGGCTCTGAATCTCTTGTATTCTGTTGGCGTTGCTTGTGTCTATGACTCCTAATCTCTTGCCAGGGTTTTCTATCTCCAGGGTTGTCTGCTTTTGTGCTTCCTTTATTGTTTCTATTTCCTTTTTAAAATCCTGGATAGTTTTGTTCAATTCTTTAACTTGTTTGGTTGTGTTTTCCTTTAATTCTTTAAGGGATTTTTGTGTTTCCTCTTTAAGGGTTTCTACTTGTTTACCTGTGTTGTCCTGCATTTCTTTAAGGGAGTTATTTATGTCCTTCTTAAAGTCCTTTATCATCATCATGAGATGTGATTTTTAAGGCCTAATCTTGATTTCTGGTGTGTATGGATATCCAGTATTTGCTTCGGTGGGAGAACTGGGCTCTGATGATGCCAATTAGACTTGGTTTCTGTTGCTTAGGTTCCTGTGCTTGCCTATGGCCATCAGGTTTTCTCTGGTGTTAGCTTGTCTTGCTGTCTCTGACATTGGTTTGACTCGCCTGTAAACCTATGTGTCAGCGCTCCTGTAGACCTGTTTTCTTTCAGCTGGATCTGGGAACAGAGAGCTGCTCCTTGGTTTTTATGACATGAAGCCTCCAGGTGGCTTGCTTAGAGCAGAAGAGTTGGTCTTACCTCTGCTCTAAGGTGTGGCAGAGCTCCAGACAACTGGCTTTCAGTTCTCAGTGCAGGCAGAAACCAGAAGTTTCCTCCTGCTGACTGCTCCTAGGTTTCTGCCTAGTGGGCACTAGGCAGGTTCCTCTTGGGCCTGAAATGTGAGCAGAAGTGTCGGTCTCCCCTGAGCTCTCAGGATTGTTCCAGTTCTGAGAGCCCAGCTCTCTCCCTGATGGGATCTGCGTACAGAGAGCTGTGGGAGCAGTTTAGTTCAGTTCCAGGTACAGGCAGAGACCAGAAGGGTCCTTTGCTTTTCCTTAAAGAACCAACTCTTTGTTTCATAAATTCTTTGAATTGTTCTCTTTGTTTCTGTTTTATTGACTTCAGTCCAGTGTTGTGCTATTTCTTGCCATCTACTCCTCTTGGGTATATATGATGTTTTCATTTCTAAAACTTTCAGGTATGCTGGATAAGTCATTCAAGCCAAAGACGGACTGTAGTCCTGAAGCTGATCTTAATTCAACCTTTATCATTTTGATACAAGCTGTCTTGCCAAGTAAAATATTATCATAGTGATAAAGTAAAAGTGGCAGAATGATACCTCATATACCAGTTTTGTCACCAAAAGGTTAGTATGATAATGGGTAATTGACCAAAAAAAAAAAAAAAAACAAACAAAAAGCTACTAAAACTGGACCATCATCTCTACTGTCATTCTGGAGCTGGGGCTTTTCTATCATTAGGACACAGTGAAGAGAAAGTCTTAACTAATAGGAGCAGAAATAATAAGGGGGACTAGACACACATAAAAATAGAATGTTTATAATTATTTTTGAAAATTTTCTATTCAAGGGTTTTTAATTACCTGGAGCATTTTATTTTCTATTGTTGTGCCTGTAATACATCAGCACAAATTAAACTCATAGGCTTAAGCTAACACAGTTATACTATAGGAAACAAAGTTTGGCATAGATCTTGCTGGACTAAATCAAAGGGCCCAGAGCACTGTCACTTTGTAGCTTTATGGAAACAGAATCTTTATAAATTTTTATGGATTCTACAATCTGTCTGCATTATAAAATGAGGGTCATACACAGTTGGGAAAACCTCCTATCCTAATTCTTACTTTGGAACATAGAAAAGTCTTTCAGTTTGAAAGATATGTTATTCATTCAACTGAGCCTTACTGAATCATCCAAGGCAATATTCCCCTTTGAGTGTTTGTGGTGCTTTGAATAGAAATGGCCCTCATTTACTCATGTGTTTGAATGCTTGGCCATAGGGAGTGGCACTATTAGGAGTTGTGGCCTTGTAGGAATATGTGTAGCCTTGTTGGAAGTGTGTCACTGTGGAGGTGGACTTTATGGTCATATATGCTCAAGTCATGTTTAGTGGGATAGAC
Organism: Rattus norvegicus; assembly: GCF_021556685.1. Lineage (NCBI taxonomy): Eukaryota > Metazoa > Chordata > Mammalia > Rodentia > Muridae > Rattus > Rattus norvegicus. The sequence continues at coordinate 124,728,837 of NC_141542.1, read as the reverse complement.
AATCTCCTTCTGCTACCTGTGGATCAAGATATAGAGCTCTTGGCCCCTCCAATACCATGTTGCTTGTATGTTGCCATGCTTCCTGCCATAATGATAACAGACCTCTGAGCCTGTGAGCCAGCCCCAATTAAATGTTTTCCTTTATATGAGTTGCCTTGGTCATGGTGTCCCTTTACACCAATAAAATCCAAAGACAGCAATGTATTTGAGAACCAGAGCACAGATGTTATTGGAAGTGGGTTCTGTCCCTACCACAAAATTTATGAAGGCACTTTTCACTAAAGACCATGCTTAAATGTGTATCAAGGAATGAGCAATAAGGAGTTCTGCTTCTATAAAGGTACATACACAGAGTGCCTTACATGTCTAAGCTAAAACTCAAGAGCACAAAGGGGTAAGATATATAGAATGACTTTCAGAAGCTTAGATTTAGTACTGGGAAGGAGTAGGTCACTAGGATGCACTGATGAGTTAGTCCATCCAACTCAGTGATTTCCAGGCCAGTAAGATACATTGTCTCAAATTAAAAACGCGGGGAACAGTAACTAAAGTTGTCTTTTGGCCTCTAAGTGCTTGCACACACATACACTCCCACATCACACATGTGTGTTTCTTTGCTACGATTGTCACTTCTTTGATAAAACACCATGATTAAAGCAACTTGGGGAGGAAGGGTTTATTTGGCTTACACTTTTATATCACTGTTCATCATTGAAGGAAGTCTAGATAGGAACACTAACAGTAGAGGCAGTAGCTAATGTAGAGGCCATGAAAGGGTGCTGCTTATTGACTTGCTCCTCATGGCTTGCTCAGCCTTCTTTCTTATAAAACTCAGAACCCCCAGCCCAGGAATGGTACCACCCACAGTGGACTGAGCTTTCTCCGATAAAACATCAACTAAGAAAATGCCCTACAGGCTTTCGAATAGCCTGATCATATGTAGGCCCTTTCTTAATTGAGATTCCCTCCTCTCAAATGATTTTAGCTTATGTCAAGTTGACATAAAACTACCCAATACGGTCATTGCTAAATGTGGTGCAATAAGTAAGAGTGAGTTCCAGTCTTCTTTACCTGTCAGTAATCATGTATTGATACGGAGATAGTTTTGCTCTTATTACTTCAACTCTTTTAACCCTCTGCTGCTTCATCTGAATGATGGAGTATGGTTCCATAATCATATGACCAACTAAATGCAATAATGTAGAATATCTACTACATTGCTACCATTGTGCCATGTGCATGGTATACAGTAGTGGTTCATATAGTTCTTGTGAGCTGGCCTTCAATGCATCTTCACTCCTTACTGCAAAGGGTTCTTCATTCTTGGTGCATCACAAACCTATTTACTTCTGTCACATTTTGTCAAGTGACTTTTGAGGAAGATTTATACCTATGTGTATGTTTACCAACACTTTATAAGACTCCCTACATAGTGAATCTTTCACAAGAACTGTTAAGTATACAAATTTAATTAGCACTATGTAATGAGGATACAACATAAGCATACACCTCTTTTATCAGGTGCAAACCCAGTTATGATACTCACTTGTCCTACTATTTATATTGACTTTGCCTTAGTTTATCCATCTGTAAAATGAAAATATGTGTATCTGTGTTAGGAATAAGGATATATTTGGACTAATCCACAAGTACAGTGCTGCTTTGAGAAGACAGAATGCTATGGGTGGGGGGTCATGTGATTTCACCACATGGTATATTCAGAATATCCCAATCAAAATCAAGTATGCATTGAAAGCAAGTTCTGAACACAATTTCGCTGATAAAAAGCTGTCAAGAAGGCACGCTTGTTTCTTTTTAGAGCAGCTGGCTTTTCTGAATTGCTTAAGCTGTACAGTAGCCTTGCAATTATGATGTGTATGTCTGTGAGCTTTATTCTTACAAAATCATCTCCATGTGGATCTGCTTAGTCATTAGTTTTTATGGTGCAAGTTGAATGCCTAACGAAATTGCAGATTTCAACTGTTTTATGGTCTCTAAGAAAATCTCGTTTACCACAGAGTAGCTATGAAGCAATATGATTGACAGATAGAAGTGTATGCATTATTACACATGGAAGAAGGAAATTGGTTCCAAGGATACACAGGGAAACAAAGGTGATAACATTTCTGCGGTCTTCTTTCTCACTTCCTTCTTCTTTCAGATTATTCACAAATTCAAGCAACCAGCATTTATTGGTACCAACTTGAAGTGAATGGGATATTAACGCTTTCCTTAAAAACTCCCATAAGGTAAACAGAGAAATCTACAGGGCCAATTCAGCTTTAACTACACTACCTGTCTCAGTAATTTTTTTGCTGGAGGTTTTATGGGAAACGGTGATGGCAGAGTGGAAATTCTCCAATACACAATTCAAAACAAGCATGAAATGGAGGCCCATTCTCATGGGATTTAGAAAGTTATGTTGTACTAATTAAATTTAGTGGGGGTCTAAATAGGACGAAACAGGCTAGATCAACAACCAGAAAGACAAATCTCTCTCTCCTCTGTCTCTCTGTGTGTGTCTCTCTGTCTCTCTCTCTCTGTCTCTCTCTCTGTCTCTCCATTGCTCATAATGAATGAAGATATGAAAACTGTAAATTCATGAATAACTTAAACCATAAAATGAGTAGGCCACATTCCCCTGGATAGTGTTTTAATTGTATTAGAGGCTCTGCTTGGCTTTCACCCATGTACTTGGGTATATTGGGGAAATTATTATTGACAGACCATGTGATGATGAAGTTTTTGAAATGAAGATTCTCCCACATTTGCAGTTGGGCAAACACAGCAGTGTCAACAGTTATCTGCGATTTCATCCAACACTTTTGAGAGACCTAGTGGTTGCAACACAACTTCCCACTGTTCCTCATGTTACTTTCAACCCTAGGCCCTGACTTTACTGGTCTAAGGAATGGACCTCCTTCTTTCTGCTTTGGCCTCTGGTGGGTGTCAGTCAATGGTTGACAGTAATAATGGTGGGAAATAGGAAGATCACTTCCTTCCACCTTGCCTTCCTTCCTGGGGCTGTGGGCTGATTTCCTCCACTTCCTGAAGTGTCTGTAGGCCTAGATGTTAGGCTAGTGCTGTCACTGACTCAGAACCCAGGCCCTCATCATACCTTCTCTGGCATTGACATGGTGAGTTCTCCAGAAAACACATTTTCTACTGGATCCCCTTACACTTGTCCTCATTTCTTTTCCAGATGTACTTAAATTTTTTTCTCAGCTCTTCTTTATAAACTACTTCCTGGAAAGTCTCCAGTGATAAAATCATCCTTCTTGGCTATTTGTTTTGAAAGCCTAGCCTAACCAGTGACTTATTTCCTTCCTTATATTACCCGTAAGATTAGCCATCATCATCTATCCTGAGTGGTCCTACACACATTATCAAGTCCACCCTTTCCTCTTCATACCCATGAATGCTGCTCTTGACATCACCGTCAGAGAATGCATAGAAGTCAACCACAGGAATCCTAAATGTCATTCCAGGAGCACCTATAGCCATCATCACTGAATCATAACTGTTGCAGCCTCTGAACTCTTCTCTTCTTCTAAGTTTTCCAGTGCATGCCCTGCAGAGCCGAGAACTCTTATAAACACACACATCTAATCATGTCCCTTCCCAACATCTCAGTCCTTTTGAATAGCTTTATTCTTTGGTCTCCATTCAAGGTGCTATCAATGTGGCTCTAGTATTTCTTCTATGTTTGCTTTTTTCTATATAGGGATTCAGAACTGTACCCAATGCCCAGTTGTTGATAGGTAGGATTCAGCTGAATGTGAACAAGACTATGTTTCTATTTAGAAGTATTTGTAATGAAATCCTAAGCCTCTTATGACAATAATGTCTTAAGTCAAAGCTAGAAAGTCCCCACATCAGTTGTAAAGTGAGGGGAGTTTCCATGCTGGTAGGGAACAAGTTAAAGACCACTTTCCAAAGTCTTGTCATGAACAGCTGGCCACAAAGATGTCATCGCCCCTATCCCTTTGTATAAAACGTGACTCAGCTCAGTTTTTGTCTTAGCAGTGGTGAGCAGATCATCAATGGTGGTTATATCATACCTACTGAATAAACTCTTATCCTTAAGAAGTCATAATCAGTACTGTGTAAGTCATAATCAGTAAGCTCGACTCCATGCCTAAAAGTATTCCAAGATCCTGGGATTACCACTGGTGAAAGACAAGTCTTTGAGGAATCTGATTTTTCTGAATATGGTATTTATCAGTCTGCAGAGTTTGTAAGATCGTCCCTCAGGGAGAAACAGTGCGCTAGCATGTGTGCTTGTGTGTATTTTTCACACTATATAGAGAACTATCTTGTGTAAGACTGGGAACTTTTCATCTCATGGATATCCCTGCAACCCCCTTTTTGCATTAATCACCATTTATGGATCATCCTCACTATCTCAACAACATTTTTCAACATTATCAATGGCTCTTATTGTCTTCTGAGGACTGAGATATAAAAATAAAATATGGTTTCATTTCTCATTGCACTTAAAAACAAACAAAAAACAGGTCATGGGCTGGAGAGATGGCTCAGCAGTTAAGAGCACTGACTATTCTTCCAGAGGTCCTGAGTTCAATTCCCAGCAACCACATGGTGGCTCACAACCACCTGTAATGAGATCTGATGTTCTCTTCTGGTGTGTCTGAAGACAGTGACAGTGCACTCATATACATAAAATAAATTTTTAAAAAAGAAAAAGAACAGGTCATTATAGTCCACTGAATTAGCATTAGTGTTTGGATTTGTAGGAATGAGGGCCCTAAGAGAAGGGGCATTTGAGGGGCCAGCAAAGGCAGGGGGCAGATAGATTTGCTGCCTGAGAACATCAGGAGCTTCCACACAGATGTAATGAGACAGTATTTCGAATCCCATGAAGTTTTGAATGGAAAAGAAAGTAGTGAATGGAGTTGAGAAGTTAGCAGTGTTCGACCCCAGTGTCCTGTCTGATATAATAGAGAAATCAGATTCTTTCTGAAATTCCCTTTGCTAACCTAGGAAATGAGGCTTAGCCGGGTAATGGGGACTCTGGAAAGCACTGGTTTTGCACTTGACATCGTGGTCAATATTAGATCAGGAGGGGATTTTTGGGGCTTGGAAGAAAGCTCAGAAATTTTAAAGCACAAGAAACCGTTGTCTGGCCTCACATAGCTCCCCTGTGGGTTGTGAGTGTATGGTATTCTCGCCAGCATGCCGTCTAGCTCTGCGCCGTCATCCGTTTGAAGTGTAGAAGGGGCTGACTCAGAAAGGGTATAGGAGGAGAAAAATCATTTTAGACAAGGACACTCAAGGGACGCATCACTGAAAATTCCGCCAATTGAAGCCCAATCCTCTCAATTGTGGAACACTGGTGTGCTGGAGCTTCGCACAGGCAGGAAGTCAGGTGGATCGGCAGAGGCCAAGTGCGGGCACAGCTGTGTTGAGCTTGTAGTGCCGGCAAAGCAATGACAAAGAAAACACTCTTCCCGCTGTGGAAGAATGCTCTCTGATTACTTGGGGATCAGAGATGGAAGAACACGCGGAAGATATTTTAAGTCCTTGGCCTTTGAGGAATTATCTAGAGCGTGCTTGAAGGTTATTTTGGGGGTAAAAATGCTAACCTTGCAATTTAGGGTCTGAAAACGCTGTTGGCTGAGGGATACAGCAGGGTATAATATCTGCTTCCAAATTTTCGTTACAGAGACGCCAGCCTCTCAGCCCCTAAGGTCTTTTGTCTCTTCGTTTTGCCTCTCTCTCCTTGCCCTGACTAACCCAGTACCCAGACTAGAAGAAATGAAAAAGAATGTATTAGTTTAACTATAAACATCCAAACACAGATTGGGTTTTCTGGGACCCAACCTCATTTCTGACTGTCTTTTATGCTTTAAAGAATAAAGCGAGGCTAACAATGTTTGAAAGTCAAGACAAGAAAGGTGACCTGCTGCTCTCAAAAGCACAACGCCTAACACTGTGAAAGGTTCATCTCATTGACTTTTTTTTTTTTTTACAAATAGAGCCAAATATTCTGTCTCCAGATGTGGTCAAAGATATCCTAAAGCATGGGCACTGCATTTGGTCAACCATCTGTCATGAGAATGGCTAGAACCAGTGACCTACACCCAAGGGAATATAATGACGGTGCCAGGACAGGGCACCAGGGACTTTGTAACCCGATGTGAAATTTTCAAACTTCATTAAGGTTCTTAACGGTTGACTGAGTTCATCAAAAATCAGGCCATCCCACTACCCTTGCCTGGTCTATTCAGCACTTAAAGACCAGTTTAGAATGTCTTTAGACCCAGATTCAAGGAGCACAAGTATCCTCACCCAGTGGCCCGGATATAATACCCACAACCACGTGCTTGAGTGCTGTAAGAAAGGAGCTCTCCCAGCAACCACAGGCTCCTGTGAGGGCTGTGTTGGATGAGATCACAGGATCAACCAAAGCATTAACTGCAACACTGTGAGACCCCAAACAGAGGACCCAGCTAAGCCCTGTAAATGGGGAGAAAACAACCTAACATTTGAAGTATGTTTTCATGTGGCTGTAGAAAATGCTCTGCCATGCCCTTTCGCTGGTTCTTTCAACTCCTTTACAAATCTGGGCTTTTGCTACAGATTTTTTTCTGGATGTCATATTCCTGTGGTTTTATTTCTCTGTCATTATTTTGTTTACCCTTCCTTGTTGATTCATATGATTTAAACAGTTATGTTCACCAAGGGGTTGCCCAACTTACCACTTTATGTGTCAGAGAGAGCCCTGGATTTCTTGCTAAAAGGGAAGGGCAGTAGCTCAGACAGTGCTTAATCTTTTAAAAACTCTGTCCTGTTCCAGCCTCTGATGCCTCTGAAGTCTCTGATCTAGAATCAGGGAATACTCTTTGAAACCTCAGAATCTATGAAACATAGGGTTTTAATGTGCAGAGAGAAATACAGAGCACTGGGCCACCTGCTGTCCTTTTATGGGTGTAAACATTTTTAAAGGCTCCGGTGGGGCTAGAGGGCTAGCTGTCAGTAATAGGCTTGCCTTGACAACAAGAGGACCTAAGTTTAACCCCCTGAAAATAGATACATTTTCTCTATGCTGTGGCACAGCTTCCTAAGGGGGGTTGTCTTTGAGCTCAAAATTCAGTCTCACATATGAACATCCGGTGTTTTTTGAGGCAGGCTGCATTCTAGGTCCAAAGTTTAAAAGCCTGACGAAGTTACTGAATTCTGAACAGGTTTTACAGTTTTGTGTCATTTCCCAAAAGTTGATGTAGAAAATAAAAGGAGAAGGAAAACATCCTTGGGGTTAGGGATACATGTTAACGAAATTGCATGTATATTCGAGGAGTTATTTGAGAACTCCCTCCCTCTCCCTCCCACCTCTCTCTCTCTCTCTCTCTCTCTCTCTCTCTCTCTCTCTCTCTCTCTCTCTCTCTCTCTCTCTCTCTCTCTCAGAGGTCCTCAGGCTTACCCTTCTCCTCCTAAGTGAGTGTGTGAAGGTGCCTGGCATCAGTGTGGAATGGACTCTGCTAACAAAAAGCGTTGAGCATCACAGAAAGCTCAGCCAAAAGTGGAAAGAAAGGAACAATGAAAGAAGGCTGATATCATACAGGGTCACACAGATACTGTTACATACTCACAACCCAAATCAACATGGCTGAGCGGAGTCAGTGCCACAACAAGTGCTGCCTACGGAACCTTCTACCTGTTGGAACCTGAGAATACACTAGTGGCTTACTCACCTGGGAGAGGAAGTGGATGCCTGTTCACATATTTCAGCTCACCACAGTGTTTCCTAGTTAGATCGTTTTATGAAAATGCTCTGAAATGTGCCTTGAGGAAACTGAGAAGTGACAGAAAAGAAAATAAAGTTTACATCGTCCTCTCCAACTTCATACAGCAAATAGTACACTTCAACACCGATCTGCAGAGATGACACACTCCTGTGTTCATAAGGAATTGTTTGCAAACAACTTGTACAATTAGGTTGAAATAGAATTTTGAAAACAAAGATTCTCCAGCCAGATAACTAGAAAAATGTTTCTTTTGCTATATAAAAGAATCTAATGGCAAAAGATCGTATCTCTAACAGACACATTTATATTAAAATTATACCAGCAATCTAAGGGAGGGTGTTCTAAGAATTCAAAGCAGCAGCGAGACTTGATAAAAACAATTTCCAGGGGCAGGCTAGATAATTTTTGGACTACCGCTAGAATTAATTAACAATTTAAAAATTAAAAAAATAATTTAAAATGTTTAAATGAAAGTACCCAAGCTTCTGGGCGCACCTGTGAGGCATTTTTTCTCAGTTAAGTCATTTGAGATGAGAAAACCCACCTGAGATGCGGGCCACACCTCCTGGTGGCAGCCTGTGTAATGGACGGGGAGAAGGAGGCACCTTGCTCTTTGCCTGCTTGCCCTCACTCTCACTGGCAAGGTCATTCCCTCACGGTTGTTAGAACCTGCTCCTTCTGTATTCCAGAGTTTATCAAATTCCATCTGAGACATAGAGCCTCATGGGCCAAACAACACTGGATTCTAGGATTAAACCTGGAGACAGCCATTATTGGAATATTTTGACCATGGCCTATAAGTCATTCTAATAAATTCCATGTAAATAGGTAGATGGATAATTGATAATAGATGGCAGATAGATCAATAGATATATAGATAGATAATGATAGACAGAGTATATATATATACATACACACACACACACACACACACACACACACACACACACACATATATATGGTCTTCTCTACATCTTCTCTTGCTCTGAAACACCGTCACCGAGATCTTCATATTTATTATAAACCTCTGCATGACAGCTGGGCAGACGCTGATCTACTATAACCTGACGATGCTGACTTGCCCTACTTCCCAGCCACATGGCCCATTATCTGCCATCCTACTCTTTCTCTGACACCCCCTTCTTCATTTCTGTCCCGACAGCAACTCTGTTCTCATCAGCAATCCTGTCCCATTCTGAGGAAACAGAAGTCTTGCCTTTTGCTCCCCTACTCAGCTATAGGCTATTCAGCTCTTTATTTAATCAATCAGAAGGCGATGGAGAATATTGTTTAACAAAATACTGAGTCATACTAAAATCCAAACTACAGTAGATGTCTGGGTACAGCACCGTCAGCATGTGAATACCCAGTGTACAGAAGTATTCCCCAACCAGAAATAGAAAGAAAGGAAGAAAGAAAGAAAGAAAGAAAGGAAGGAAGAAAGAAAGATAGATAGAATCTGTTCTGTTTCTCTAGAGAACCCTGGCTAATATGAGGCAGGAGCATTGCTTGTGATGCTTAAAGACCTGCTTTCTGTTCCCAGTACATTGTAAAGAGTAGGGTGTGGCTCTGTGTACCTGTCATGCCAGCACTACAAGAAACAGAAACAGGAAGGTTGCTGGAGCATGCTGGGTGCTACTTGTCTCCAAACTCAGAAGACCAACCCTGTCTCAAAGTAATAAGGTAGGAAACGATATAAAAGGACACCTGATTTTCTCCTCTGTCTTCTACTTATGTGCAATATGTATGTTCAACACACACATGTACACATGTACTCACATGTACTCACACATACATCTGTGCACATGCATGTACACACACACACATACATATGTGCATTTTCCACTGAAGCCAAATGATTTAGTCAGCATAATCATGGCTTGTGTTTATTACAGATTGGGTTTTCCTATAGGTACATATAGATCCCTTTCTCCACTGAGCTACAAGGGGTTTCATTAAACTGTCCTATAGTCATATCAGATTCAGCCTTCTAAAGCTGACTTTATGCTCACTCCATTTATCTCTCTGTAGTCTTCAATATAACTAATTATTAGCAAAACCGTTCTCCCTCCAAAAAAAGGTTTGCTAAAACTATCCCTTGTCTAAGCGATCTTCATGTCCTTACTCTTCTTACACTGGTAATCTATCACACCACCACCAGAAGTGACCGCTGAGAATGTGTACTTTTATTCACACCCTGCCAGGCCTAAAACCACCCAAGCACTAGAATATGTTATATGAGCAGAGTTACCATTTGTTTGTTTGTTTCTTTCCCACGCATAATTATTAAGTCCCTTCACTTCCCAAAATCCCTCTAATTCCAAGCATAACTTGTAAGTGTTAAGAACAGCTCTCATAAGCCGTTTGCACTTCTTAGACTTGTGCTGTACTTGCTGGGTACATTTGTAGCACCCCAAGCCACCTACTTCTTGGTAACCACCTGCCCTCCAGCCACCTTGAGCTTTCTCTGACTCTGTCTTTGGTTCCTTTAACATGCATGTGTATCTTTGAAGCCCTGTGATAAGAGTGGCAGGGCAGAGAATAACCAGAGTAACTACAACCCTATAAAGTAATAGAAGACTAGACGTAACCATACATCTCAGAGCTACCATTGAATCTTGTCTCAGCAAGTTTATTATATTTCCACAGCCTACCAAATTTGTCACATATTCTCATTTGTTAAGCAAATGATTAAAATCTCTTCTGTAATTAGTGCCTATGGTTTTACATGTGCTAACACTGAAGACTAATCTGATTTTATACAGTGGTTATGTCTATTAACTGATACATACATAGGCACATAATTAAAATAAATAAATAAATAAATAAATAAATAAATAAATAAATAAATAAATATTAACACTGTCTGAGGAAATGTAATGGCCCATTTAAGTGATCAAATAAAAATCTACTTGTAGGGATTTCCTGTCTTCATTCATGCTCAATATTGTGTTCTTACTATGACAGTGTGAGGTATCTTACACACTGTCAACACTTCATGCACCTCCAACCAGCAGTGATAATTAGCTTTTTCATTTGTGCTCATTAGACGGAGCTAAGGGTATATATGTCACCAATGTACAAAGGCTCCTCTCATTTGCATATTTATAGGCCTGACAACTTCAAAAGCACGCAATGTAATATTAATTGAACAAAGAGTTTAACTTTCGTCTCTCTTGGAAAGGGTATCAATTTTAGGTAAAAATTAAAATCCGCATTCCTTTGACCTAAAAAATATTGAAACATACTTTATATTGACAAAGTCATGAAATATATGTACAGCAATCAGCAACACATTGTTGAAATCTTTCTTTAGTTTGATGTGTGCTGGGCTTAGAAGGGGTCAGAGGAATTGACAGTTGGGCCTTGACCTAGCATGAACTTTCCACTTTCCCTTTTACTACTGCTATTTGCAGTCATCAAAGAGGGATCTGCACCATCACAGGGGGCCCGGGTTGTTGCAACAGCTCCCACTGCTCAGAAGGTACATCCAGGTGAGCACACACCTTCAGTCTGCCAGGCATGGCAGTCGCTCTGGATTTGAATTGCTTCTAAAGACCTTAATATTAAAAAGGCTCAATGTCTAAGGTTCTAAGTAGTCAGTTAAATGACTGAAAACCTCTTTGCACATATCTTGCTGATCTACCACACACTTCAGGGTCTGCAGCCCGTGAACAGAAGACCATGTATCTGTGTACGTATCAGACCTACTTATCTTTTTGTCTCAAATCAATGGATCACAACAGCGATTAATATTATTTTATTATATTAAATACATTACACCATTCAGAGATGACTTAAGGTATATAGAAGTATATGTATAGATAATATGCAAATATTATATTATTTGATGTGAGGTATTTGAGCATCTGTGGGTTTTATTCTCTACAAGACTCTTAAAAACCATCCTCCGTGGTCAAATGTAATTATACACTGATTATTATAGGAATTTTTTAGATGAGATGTGGAAGGACAAGCAATGATCTGTAGTCCATTATAAGAAAAATGTTGGAATTACAATGCATTAGCTAAGGATCCCAGTCTAGCAATAATAACAAGGGCTACCAATTATTAAACAGTAGTGGTAATAATTGTCATGGTTATCAATTACTCAGTAATTTGTGTGAGCTGAAAGATAGTACCTCAGGGTGTCCACAAAGACTTCCTAGAAACATTTGTTGGGGGAAGTAAAGAATATCAAGATGACTTGGGGAGGCAAAAAGGAAGATGTTCTGGGAAAAGGAAAATGCTAGAAAGGAAATCTACTTCCGGAGTGTTAAATCTTTAGTCACCAAATCACAAATCTCAGCATAGAAGAACAAAACTTTTACATCTATGAAATAAAGCAGAGGGCAGATTATAATAGGCCTAGAGTCTCCCAATAGAGCAATGTGGAATGCTGAATTTTAACCACGGGATACAATGTTCAGTCTTGTGTTTTGCTGTAGAGTGCTTCATCTGAATGCTCAAAAAAGGTCAGAGGATCGGCCTAACCCAAGTTCAGCAATACTTCAGTGACCTATAATTGGCAGATCGTAGGGAAATGGAGAAGTAAAAGAAATAGGAGTTGGAGTTGATTCGGTGTCACGGTGGTACACACTCCTGAAAACACAAAGAGCCTAAATCTACCCTTAAGTCAACAGCTATTTCCGTGCTTTTACAGAGTGAGAATTAGATTGCTTCATTCCCAACGATAATTGAGAAGAAACCAGTGCTAAGGGATGTATTCTATAAATCACAGTGATTTATAGGATCACTGATTCATAGAGGCACAGGAGACATGTAAGTGGTCTAGTAAACAAACATGTTGTAGCAGCGTTGGTTATCCTGTAAGAGCTGAACCGAAGACCTAAGTATAGGTTTCAATATTCCTAGGTGAAACTATGCAATTTGATGTGATCAACTGGAAAAAATTGCATACAACTAAGAAGAGACAAAATCCCAGACAAAAATTATGGAAAATACCCTATACTTGGGATTTATAATACCATATACTAGGAATAGAGAGAGAGGTGATACAGGAAAGAATGATGAATATACAGAAGCAAAGAGGAAGTAGAGAATCAAGCGGGTACGAAATTTCAAAACAAATGAGGCATACAACCATCTTAAATAGACGGAAATGCTCTTAGGCACAGAAAGGTTAACCAAGGTGAACACCAGGAAGTAACTACTGAGTTTTATAATGAGTTCATCAGTGATGGTGGGTGGTGGGGGAGAGATATGGTGTTCCATGAAGACGTAGAATAGAAGTCAAGTTTCAGTTCAAGGATAAAGTATGGATTAGGAAATAAGCTCCTCTGAGATGCTTGGTGGGGACGGAAAGGTCAGAACAAATACTATGATCTAGGGAGGAATTAGAACCTAAGGAGGATCTCTCATTAAGGAAGAGACGCTGGACATGGGTGCTACTTGTTAAAGAGAATGGTGGCCGTAGAATAAAAGGAGTAAGTGATAGACCTGGCATTACAGGCATGAGAGAAGGTGAGAGCCTGAAGGACTATCCCTGAGTAAGAATGTCCCATCAAACAAGAAAAAGAGGGAAGAGGATAAAATAAGTATAAGGTAGAAGAAATTGAGAAATTTCCTACCATGTTCCCCTACATCTTTGGGTTTGTTGTTGTTTTGTGTTGTTTTGTTTTATCAGTACCTAGGACCAAGAGTTCATAGCACACGGAATTTGATGAAATCAATTATAAAACATGACGGCAGGAAAAGGAAGAGAAACTTATCTAGATACGAGAAGGGTAACCCAGGAGCCTTAGTTAGGGTTTTATTGCTGTGAACAGACACCATGATCAACGCAAGTTTTATAAAGCACAACATTTAATTGGGGTTGGCTTACAGGTTCTGAGGTTCAGTCCATTATCATCAAGACGAGATCATGGCAGCATCCAGGCAGGCATGGTGCAGGAGGACCTGACTTCTTCATCTTCATCTAAAGGAAGCCAGGAACAGACTCAGCGTCCTAGGAGGAGCTAAGAGGAAGATCTCCAAGCCCACCCCACAGTGACACACTTCCTCCAACAAGGTCATACCTTCTAATAGTGCCATTCCCTGGGCCAAGCATATGCAAACCATCACACCAGGAGACCAGCCTTGGTTGGACAGAGTCAACTGATAGAGGCATTTATATGTAGCAGGAAATAATAATAATAATAATAATAATAATAATAATAATTAATAATAATAATAAAAGATACACCATCTCATGTTAGTGCTTGCTGCCTCAATGGCTAGCCCCATGTAGAGACCAATCTTGTGGCTCTGTTGTTATGGTGTTATGAACTCTACATTCCCATCCAGACTCGGTGGACTGTTGGGCCCAGAGCTCCTGCAATGTCTCCACCCGACTTGCTAAGTCCCCTTGATGGGTCACTACCTTGCCAGCCCCATGCATCCATATTCCACATGCCCCATACCTTTCTCTTGAACTCAGTTGAATCGCTGCCTGAAGGAAAACACCACACAAACTTAGTTTAGAATCAACAGGCAACTCAATCGCTGGGTGCAACTAATAACATCCTAATTAGTAAGCTATACCACGTTAAATCCTCCAATGGTGGGTTCTGGTGGATCTGCCATCTAACCGGAAAGGGGTTGGGGGTGGCTCTAGTTCATTACATCCTCTACTCCAAAAAGCCTTAAGTCCCTTTTCTCCTTCTCTCTTCCCCGCCTCCGACCTGGAAGTCCCACCTACTCCTCGCGCAGTGATTGGTCTCCTGAAACTTTTAGTGCACTGGGGAAAAGTCCTTGCCACATTTACATGTGTACTTTGATGGCTTCTCCAGTAGTACTCAAGCTGGATGTTGACACTGAGAAGCCAGACTGATGAGTCATTGAGCAGGCGCACAGGAGGACACTGGGTCATAAGGATGTAGTGGCATATCGTTCACGGACACTTCTTCGGACCATCACATGAAACAAAACTTAACTGATTTGACACAGGATGAGGGTGGAGGTTTCAGAATGTCACTGTCTCCAAGCTTACACAGCTGAGTTAGGAAATTGGTTCTAGCCATCTGAATCGAAGTTCTGCTCTCTCCACTGTGATTCCATGTTCCTGTGAGGAACGCGCTACTCAAAACAGACACAGAGAAGGGCTAATGACAAGCCCACACTATAACTACCACTCTACCACCTCTGTTATCCATTCTCTCCTAGAAACAAGCAAATGAGCTAGTACTCCAACCCAGAGCTCATATATCAGATGTATTCAGAGCACTGAGGCTGAGGGGAGAGTCCCTTTACAACATACAATAAAAACGAGGGTTTATCTTGGGGTATCACTGCTTTTCCAGCAGGGCAGATCGGAGAGGTTCTATGTGAGCAAGTGGGAAGCTGTCTCTAGTGAGGGTGCCGTGAGGCTTTATGGCAGAGTTTGTAAACGGGACTCATACCCTCTCTAATAAAGGCCGGTTTCATTCCTTCCTCCCTTTGGTGGTGATTTATGCTTTGGGACAAAACTCTGCTCTCGAAACCCCAGAAAGCAAGCAAAATATTATTTTATGATAAGCCGTGCAACCACATTAAAGAATGTGGAAGGTCTTGACAAGGCCATTCCAATTCCCATTGCGTAGGCAGAAAACTCAACAAAGAAAGAGAGCAGCCATTTGGCCTTTGTAACTTGGCTTCTCCAGTAAAATCTTGGGTATTTCCTCAATGTTCTGGGTTTGTCCGGTTCCAAAGTATTATAAGTCTTGCTTCCAGAACCCTTTTTTTTGGGGGGGAGGAGTCTGCATATATATGCAATGCATACATAAAATAAAGGAATGAGAGTACTTCCTCTTTTTTAATTGCATTTTTATTTACATTTTAAATGCTATCCCATTTCCTGGTTTCCCCTCCAGAAACCTCTACCCCTCTGCCCCTGCTTCTATGAGGGTGTCCCCTCACCCACCCACCCACTCCCTTCCACCTCCCCACCCTGACATTCCCCTCCACTGGGGCATTGAGCCTTGACAGGATCAAGGGCCTCTCCTCCCATTGATACCCAACAAGGCCTTCCTCTGCTACATATGGGGCTATAGCCATAGGTCCATCCCTGTGTTCTCTTGGGGTGGTGATTTAGTCCCTGGGAGCTCTAGGGGGTTTGGTTGACTGATAATGTGTTTTTCTTATGGGGTTTCTTTAGGGGCACCTAAGATAAGCCCCCTTTCCCCCTATAGCCCTTCCTTTCTCTCTCCCCTAATCCTCATTCTATTCAAAGGAAACTATTCAGAGGCCTCCCTCAGTGGTCCTGTTATCATCCTGTTCAAGGACATGCCTGTTTCATTTAGAGACCATTAAGCTGATTCATCAGATTGGGCTTGAACAACGCAAAGTATGCAAGTCCAATTAGTCCCCTGCTGAATTCAGTGGACATCAATGCCATATAGAAACTAAGTTATCACCAATCTGAGGCCATGCTTATTAACAAGTTTGCTACCCAAACACTACTGCAGACATTAAAGAAAACAATTTGTATTTATTCTAAAGACAGTAAGTGTAACAGTGCATAGTAGCCTCAGACCTTAGTAGGCCCCAGGACTTAGCACAATGGACTTCACAAGAGAAATAACATTCAGTCCATAAAGTTCATCATGTAGACAGTACCACCTGCCAAAATGAAATCGAAGACCCAATCCATCAAAGTCCATTTTTGTGGGAAAATCTCTAAACGTACTAACCTTGCTCTCTCGGATTCTGCAGTTCTGTTTCTGGCTAACTGTTCTTCATAACTGAAGCATTGTGCTTAAAAGCTCACCATGAGAAAGCCTCAGTGCTGTGCTGGGACTGTGAACACCCTGTCTGTAAAGAAATCTATGGCATCAAGTCTGTCTTCTTTGGTTTCTGCAGCTTTAAAATCAATTAAAATGTTGGCTTCATGGGTTTGATGTTTCTTAAAAGGGGATAATTATAAGCAATCAATACTGTGATGAGAAAACTGTGTCTCTACTAAGTTAGATAACAAAGCAGACGAGAATAATGAACTATTTCATGTAACGTAGGGTGAGAAATCCAGTACCCGGTTAAAGAATTGCTTTTGCATCTGATGTAATGGGAACCAGGATGTTGTAGCTGCTGGTTTACATGCTTGCTGACCAAGTGTGGCTAGAACAAAGTGAGATGAAGTGTATGCACACAATATGTGGTAGATTTGTGAAGCTAATCTTCCTCGTCAATTATGATTATATTGATTCTACATCAAAATGATGATATTTGAAATATTAAATTAAATTAAAACATGTTATTAAAATCAATTACATTTGTTTATACATATTTAATATGCCAACGAGGAATTTAAGAACCTAGCTCTTTGTTGTGGTGCACACATACTTTTGTTGAAGAGTGCTGCCTTGAATCCAAAACCTACTTCCCAAAAATCACAGGAGAAAGATATTTTTAGAAGACGCCAAGTAGAACCCAGAAGTCAAGTTCAAGAGGAAAAACATTCTATAACAGTGATATACAGAGTCTCAGCCACGGACCAACATTTATTGATTATTGTATGTCCACAGCAGCGTTAGGAGCTAGCTTAAAAACTAAGGCCCTTCCTCGGTGAATTAACTCTGAGCTTGCACAGTCTTTGTCTTAGTGAGAGTTTCCATTGCTGTGAGGAGACACCATGAACATGGCAACTCTCATGAAGAAAAATATTTAGCTGGGGCTGGCTTACAGTTCAGAGGTTTAGTCCGTTATCATCATAGCAGGAAGCATGGCAGTGTCCAGGCAGGCATGGTGCTGGAGAAAGAGCTGAGAGTTCCACATCTGGGTCCAAAGGCAGTCATGAGGAGACTGTGTCACACTAGACAGAGCTTAGGCATAAGAGACTTCAAAGCCTGCCCCACAGTGACACACTTCCTCCAACAAGGTCATGCCTCCTAATCATGCCACTTACTATAGACTAAGCATTCAAACACATGAGTCTATGGGGACCATACCCATTCAACCCGCCACATTCATTTTTATCTCCTTTTATCATTTTATTTAGTATTTTGAGTCCTGCCATGCATAAATTCAAGGGAAACTTTTGAAATCTTTTTATTATATTGTTCTTAGTTCTTGGCCATTGTACATGGAATTGGTTGCATGGGTCGACATTTTTATTTAACATATCCAACCGAATCCTGTAAAGGTTTTTTTTTTAAATCTTTGAAGAATACAGAGATTCTGTAGCTGACAGATATCAATGGCAAGTGTCTGCCTCTCTGAAGTGACTGGGATCCCGATTGCAGGTGGATTGGGCATTTTTGAAGGTAAAAATGTATAAAAATGAAACTGGGCTTCATGCTCATATTTTGTTAAGAAGAAATACCTTTCCAAGTTCAATATAGAATCCAACTGATTCAAAAGTAATGCTGCCGTCTGTTTGGCTATTGCTTGTAATGCATTTTACATGATGCAACTCTTTTTTCAGACAAACTAAATTCTGAATGAGTCAAAGGCATGGACTCTGAGACCAGTCAACCCCACATACTGGGGGGCCAGATAAGGTGAACTACCTTTTTCTAGGCCAAGCTCAAAGTGGGGAAATCTTGATTTGCATTGCCCTGGGAAATTTACATGAAAACAAGGGTGTTAGAGAAAGTGTGTAAAAGTGGGGCAGGCTGTGGAAGAACGAGGAAGGGCCAGCCACAGAGATTGCTCAGCAAACTCCTGGATGCAGTGTGATCTGTAGTCAGACTCAGCCCTTAGATCAGAGGTCACAGGGTGCTGAGTTCTCAAATAGCTTATAATTCAGCTACAGGGAAGGGATAAATATTTCCAGTGTTTCTTCCAGTTTTAGTCATCTTCATTTCTCTGCTGCTGAGTTACAAAGTACACCTTTCAGCAAAAGTCTAAAAGTGTTTCTCTCACACTTGGTAAGGACATTTATTTTCTTTAAAGCAGCCACCAGGATAAATGGCATTGACATTGAAAAGGTCCTAGATGTCCTAGAGTATTCTAGGAGTGGTAACAAGGCTCTTTCTAGGGCTAGGGCTAGAGTACAGTAGGAAAAGCCTGCAAGCACAAACTCCTCCCTCTGATTCCTCCCCTCCAGCTTTATAAAAAAAAAAAAGCCAGGCTGTGTAATTATAATGCCCAAGTTGGTGAGGCAGAAACAGCGGTTCCCTGAAACTCTCAAGCCAGCTAGTCTAGCCTACGAAACAAGCTCCAGGTTCAGGAAGCAACCCTGTCTCAAAAAACAAAGTAGAAAATTAGAGGAAGATGCCCAACACTAACCGCTGACCTCCACCCACTCCCATGCACACATATGCATACATACAAACAAGTATGCACATAAACACATAAATGAAGAAATGGATTTTTCTCCGTAAAGTTTTTTTTCGAGACTATTCATTACAGAATAAATATTTATTTGCATTTCTTCCATTCTGTTGATTTAAAACTGTGAGAAGATGTTGTCCAAATGTTTTGGGTTTACAGCAAGCCTGTAGATTGTTGGTGACAATGTTGGAGAAAAATATTTACAAGTTACGCAGTTTGGCTGCTATAGAAGTCAACATTGCTAAGCATAGAACTACCACATCAGCCAGTTACACACTCAAAAGTGCACACTCCAAGTCAATAGACATAGAGAGACCTGTACCTACATATTTAATGTGACAGTATTCATAGTAACCAAGTTACAGAGTCAAGGTGTCCACCAGCAGTTGAGCGGATGCTCTGCGTGGTCTTCCTTGTTTTTGTTTGAACCATGCTTTCACTGCAGAACTTGCTACCACACTCAACATTCTGTGCACTGCAATTTTCACAGGTATAGAAGAACTGACTCACACTGAACATATTCAACTTCAGGTATAACCCAAGTCTCTGCACCACCCTTTGAAGCCAGAAGCAAATGAAGGGTTCAACCTCCCAAGAACAAGCCTTTCCAGGCGTGATGGCACATGCCTGTGGTTATTACACATGGCAAGGAAATGCTGAGCAAAAGCAGAACTGAACCTGAGCAGGAAAAGCTCCAGCTCTATAAATCTGTGTCCAATGTCAGATGGCTCTTCCCTCCCAAATTTGTTGACCACAATTCTCTCTCCCTCTCTCTCTCCCTCTCTCTCTCTCTCTCTCTCTCTCTCTCTCTCTCTCTCTCTCGTTCCATGTCTTATCTGTATATCTCTTTGGCATATATCCTGTGGTTATAGCATCTCCAACATCATGGGATCACCAACATGATCCAGACTTCACTTCCACAATTTGATAAAATGGCCTCACAGAGACTCCTCTGTCACAATCCTGGTATCAGTGTCTTTCCTTAACAATAGAGAAGCTTCTATAATCTATTTCCTCCTGTATCCTTCATGTCTCTAAAGCAAGAACCATGTGGCCAGAGCTACCAAATTATATCGCCTGGTTGGAATGGAACCTGCTCCTCTCCTTCAATTACTTTTTCATAGCTCTGATTTGTGGTTGCTCTTTAAGAACAGATAACTCCTTGACCCTTTTCACAGATTGCATGATTAGGTAGGTAGGTCTTACTCTGAGGTCACCACACACTTTTTTCCATTTCCCATCAGACCTCTTTTTATCTTTTTTTCAGCAGAGCAAGGCTGCCAACATTACATTTCTTGTTCATTGTCTTTTCAAACTGTTATAATTTTTTTGCCCCATTTTCTCTTACTTTTACTATGGATCTGTGTAAGAGTAGTCACTGATAACACAAAGACAGACAATATCAGGATGTGTTTAAATCTCCTCTGCCACAAAATTAGTCTAAAAACCATTTACTTTAACATTGCACAGTCTCTTAGGACAAAGGCAAAAGGCAATCACATTCTTTCCAAAAAAATTACAAAATGGTCCCTCACCCAGTTGCTAGTATTTTTTCCCTCTGAAACTCTTGAGCTGGGCCTCCATAGTCCACGTATTCCAGCAATACTGTCTACCAAGCTGTTACATGGACAGACCATTAATCCCTGCTTATAGCATTCAACTGCTTTCTTAGTCCAAAGTTCCAAAGTCTTTCACATTCCTCCAAAAAGAGTGCATAGTCAGTCCTGTCACAGAAATAACCTACTCTCTGCTGTCAACTTCTGTCAGAGTTACTTTTCAATCACTGTGAACAGTTACCATAATGAAGGCAACCTATTAAAGAGTTTAATGGGGCTTTAAATTTCTGAGAATGAGCCATGTCCATCAGGTGAGGAGC
Organism: Rattus norvegicus; assembly: GCF_021556685.1. Lineage (NCBI taxonomy): Eukaryota > Metazoa > Chordata > Mammalia > Rodentia > Muridae > Rattus > Rattus norvegicus. Next base: position 124,707,942 of record NC_141542.1, on the reverse strand, counting down.
ATGATAGCAAGCAGGCATGGCACTGGGACAGTAGCTGAGAGCTGACATCCTGATCCACAAGCATGAGGCAGAGAGAGCAAACTGGGAATGGTGGAAGCTTTTGAAATATCAAAGCGTACTCAAGTGACACATCTTCATACTTCCCTCCTTTTTTAAAAAGTTCCACATACTGGGGACCAAATACTCAAATGCACGAGGCTACGGGACCATTATCATTCAAACTATCACATGAATAGAGAGAAGACAGATTAAATCCTTTCTAATATCTTCCTTACAAAATTATTAACAATAGTGCCTCAGCAGCTGTAGTTCTCAGAGTGGCAAAGTGGCTTGCATCTTAGCAACATCTCCAGATTTATAACATTGTACAAAGTCCCTGAAAAAATACTTAAGAACAAGAATACTTTGAGCCCTCCATAAGTCTACTGAAGTTATATTTCAACACCCTTGTTGACTGGTAGAGTAATATTTTTCTCTTGGTACTTGATGGGAGACATAGATTTCCATAGTCTGTCCTTGTTAATTGATAAAACTTGATAAAGAGTCTGTAAGAATATAGAAAATATCAATGATATAATTAAGGATAAAGAGATAGCTCAGCCATTAAAGGCTAGACTCTCAACAATTAACTGGCTGGATTGAAATTATTAAAGTCTGGTATTCTACAATGGGAGACTGTATCTTCCTTTAAATTGCTATTGGAAAAATACAAACTGAGTTCTATCCTAGGCATTAGTGAAGTATAATAAACATTCTAAAAAGGTATTCAGCCATGTTAGATACTAAATGAAATGTCAGTAAACGTAAACATGATTTCCTATAAATAGTGCAAATCCCCGAACATTTGGAAATTCAACAGCACAGATGTAAATAGCCCACGGATTAAAGAAGCAATCTCAAGTGAATTAGAAAAATATTTTACACACAATGGAAAAAAATGAAAACGTGTGGTCTTTAGCTGAGGTAAAATTTAGTTGGAAAATTACGTGTTTAAATGCTTACACCAGAAAAGATGACACCGGTAATCCAAGCAGCATAAAAATTTTAGTCTTTTTTTTAAATCATGTCAATCAATGTAATTCTCCAAATTAATACCTGCAAGATTAGGAGACCATGTGACCACCTAAACTTACATGGAAAAAATACAGCGTCTGTGAAAGCAATAAATTAGAGGCCCTTCTCTGGCTTGTCCACATTGGACTCCCCACTGTGTCCAGAGGCCAAGTCTTCAGATGTGACTTTCAGAATCTCCTTGTCAGCCTGTTTTGAGTTGGCAGGAACCAATGAAAAGCAGCAACATTAGACAGATACTTGCAGTCAGAAAACGGATTGATGTCTCTCCAGTTTTCACCATTTGTATGACGGTATGAATTTCTCTACACGCATCCAGCTCCCCCTAAGAAGACCCACATCTGCTTGTAGCTGTTGGGGAAAGGCAACTAACTCTCTCTGTCTGTGTCTCACTGTCTCCCTTCCCCTTCTCTGTGACTCTGGTTCAAACCCATGATCCTTTATCATAGTCAGACAGCAGCCAGCTCCCTGGCCTTGAAACGATTTATGCTTCTTTAATCTTTTCTTTTTATTTCATTTACATATTTAAAAACAATCATCTCATTAAAATTTCCTTGTTGAAGCTGGGTGGCAGTGGCGCATGCCTTTAATCCCGGCAGTCAGGAAGCAGAAGCTGGTGAATATCTGAGTTTGAGGCCAGCCTGGTCTACAAAGTTAGTTCCAGGACTACAAGACCTATAAGGAGAAACCCTGTTTTGAAAAACAAAACTTCTTTGTTGAAAGATCTCGGATTCAAATGATGTTTTCTACTGGGAAGGACTCAATTAATTAGACCTAAATTAATTAGACAGACAAGAAAAACCCCTTCAAGACACTTATATTTGATTGTGGAATATATCTGATAGTATCTTCATATCATGTTATTTTATGTTACAAAGTTTTAAACACAGAGTGAATCCAGTTATCCTTTAACACAATAACTTTTCTTCTTCTATTGGACATTTTCTTTATTTACATTTCAAATGTTATCCTCTCCCAAGTTTCCCTCAGGAAACCCCCTATCCCATCACTCCTCCCCCTGCATCTACAAGGGTGCTCCCCCACCCACACACTCCCTCCCTCTTCCCCGCCCTGGCATTCCCCTACACTGGGGCATCAAGCTTTCACAAGACCAAGGGCCTTTCCTCCCATTGATGCCCAACATGGCCCTCCTCTGTTACATATGTAGACGGAGCCATGGGTCACAGCATGTGTACTATTTGGTTGGTGGTTTAGTCCATGGGAACTCTGGGCGTTCTGGTTGGTTGATATTGTTGTTCTTCTTGTGCAGTTGCCAACCCTTTCAGCTCCTTCAGTCCTTTCTTTAACTCCTCCATTGGCAACCTGGTTCTCAGTTCAATGGTTGGCTACAAGCATCCACCTCTGTATTTGTCAGGCTCTGGCATAGCCTCTTAGGTAATGGCTATAGCAGGCTCCTGTCAGCAAGCACTTCTTGGCATCCATAATAGTTTCTGGGTTTGGTGTCTATATATGGGATGGATACCCAGGTGTGGCAGTCTCTAGATGGCCTTTCCTCAGTCTCTGCTCCACACTTTGTCTCTGTATTTCCTCCCATGAGTATTTTGTTCTCCCTTCTAAGAAGGACTGAAGCATCCACACTTTGGTCTTCCTTCTTCTTGAGCTTCATGTGGTCTGTGAATTGTATCTTGGGTAATCTGAGCTTTTGGGCCAATATGCCATTATCAGTGAGAACATACCATGCATGTTCTTTTGTGACTACGTTACCTCACTCACATGGTTCTAGTACCATCCATTTGCCTATGAATTTCATGAAGTCATTGTTTTTAATAGCTGAGTAGCATTCCACTATGTAAATGTACCACATTTTCTGCATCCATTCCTCTGTTGAAGGACATTTGGGTTCTTTCCAGCTTCTGGCTATTATAAATAAGGCTGCGATGAACATAGTTGAACATGTGTCCTTGTTATATGTTGGAGAATCTTTTGGGTATATGCCCAAGAGAGGTATAACTGGGTCCTCAGGTAGTTCAATGTCCAATTTTCTGAGGAACCTTCAGACTGATTTCCAGAATGGCTGTACCAGTCTGCAATCCACCAACAATGGAGGAGTGTTCCTCTTTCTCCACATCCTCACCAGCATCTGCTGTCACCTGAGTTTTTGATCTTAGCCATTCTGACTGGTGTGAGGTGGAATCTCAGGGTTGTTTTGATTTGCATTTCCCTGATGACTAAGGATGTTGAACATTTCTTTAGGTGATTCTTGGCCATTTGATAGCTTTTTCTAAAATTCCATTTAATTACCCTCTCATGATTTGTTCCTATTTTTTAGACCAAACTCCCAGCAATCTATCTTCCAGACAAATCCAGAGTACCTAAAGAGAGTTAGCTGTGAGGTTGATAAAGCTCTAGGTTGGTAATAATTAAATTCTTTGATTTAAAAGATTTCTCAGGAGACAACTGGCTGTGTTTTATATTTATGGTGTGAACATAAATATAAAACATCACATTTTGCCTGCGTTAGGTTTTATGGGTTGATGCATGATATTAATAGCAACTAGAAAGCAATATCTGTTTTTGTGTTATTCACAGTAGTCTTTGAATCGCATTGAAGGATGGAAACCCTGAAATCAATTTTTGTACCTGAAAATCACTGTGTTATTAGGGCCAAAAGTTTTCATCTCTTGGTAGTTTAGCTTCTCAATCGATACAGAGTTATTTATTCATACCTGGTGTTTCCAAAATAGCTAAGAGCCTGAGAATTTGTGCGGAATGTGAAGGAGTTCTCCCATTAATAACAGTGGTGGAAATATGCTTTCTAAGTAAAGCTACATTCCTTTGCTTGACCAGCAAATTGCTATTACTTTTAAATGCTCTTGGTGGATTTGTGTACTAGAGAAAAGCTATACATTTATTTACACTAAAGTAACAATGTTTCTAGTGTTCTCTCTCTCTCTCTCTCTCTCTCTCTCTCTCTCTTTCTCTTTCTTTTATATATATATACACTTTTCTAAGTAGGTCTTGGTGCACACATTTAATGTAATGGAATTAAAACAATTTCTCATTTCAACCCAATTGATGCAAATATCTATCCTTCTGGGAAAAATCCTCAGAATCCTTCATCCATTCAGCTGTTCTCTCATCTACTTAACAATAGGCTTTCTGAGTTAATGATGCTATAGATCAAGATGATTGGAGGAAATTAAAAAGAATTAGACATTATTTAATAAAACAAAATTACTCTTATGACCCAAGAACTATGCTATCATGAAAGTAATAGAATTTGCTAAAATTCACGCCAGAATGTGGAGAGCTCCCTGGGGCCATTGCACACGAACAACTGTGGATATTTCGGAAATAGAGGACAATCATGTGGACATGGGGGAAATTAGCATTAGTGGCGGAGGTAGCTTGGATAGATGGGGAGGATAGCAAGAAGCCCAAAGGAAGGTTGGCTTTTCTCACTATAGCATGACAAATCACAGATGGCTTCTTAAGGTGGGTCAACTTACAACTTCAGAATTTTACAGTGGTGTGAAAGTGATAAATATTCAGTAGAAGCCACTTCATTTGTTAATTTTTTTAAACCATTTCCCTGGAGAGATAAATGATAGGCAGTGATTTTTGTACCATGGTTCCCATCCAGCCACCACCAGCATTGCGCTGCCAATCTGTGCTGATCAGTAGGTGAGGAGGTTTAAATTCTTAGACATTCAATTCACTGTGAGTGTGAGCCTCTTGTAAGTCAAGAAGTATCTACATATCAAAAGCCTTCCAGAAATCTCTGCTCACTGCCCAAGAGGCAAAATGTTCTATGGTGACATATTGACTTATTCAAGCATTGTGACGTCATCATTAAGATAATTATTTTTAAATGTCCTCATGAAATGCCTACTTTAATATTTGTTAATAAAAATAAACAGCAATAAAAGCTGACCGTGGGCTTGAATGGCTGTAATCTCAGCACTGGGGAAGTTGAGGAAGGAAGATGAAGACTTCAGTGCTAGTTTCAGCTATGTAATGAGTTCAAGACCAGCCTTGGCTACATGAGATTCTGTCAATAAACAAATAAACAAAATCTCCCAAAGGAACAAATGTAAACACATGCTTTAGCATAGCCTGCTGATGTCCTGAAGTTTCCAAAGAGGACAACAGCATGGGGGTTCTCAGTGACTGCAGTGGGGTTGACAGTGCTTGCAGTGGGGCTGACAGTACTTGCAGTGGGGTTCACAGTACTTGCAGTGGGGTTCACAATGCTTGCAGTGGGATTTGCAGTGCTTGCAGTGGGGCTGACAGTGCTTGCAGTGGGGCTGACAGTGCTTGCAGTGGGGGTTCACAGTGCTTGCAGTGCGGTTCACAGTGCTTGCAGTGGGGTTGACAGTACTTACAGTGGAGCTCACAGTGCTTGCAATGGAGCTCACAGTGCTTGCAGTGACAATCACAGTGGAGCTTGCAGTGTGTGGTCTCAGAGGACACTGTGATACTGTAATACTGTGTGCAGTTGATGGGGCTGCAGTCTTTGCTGCTTTTGCCTTTCATTTATTTCTCCTTATTTTGTTCTTTCTAACCTTGGTACTGAGGTGTGGAGAGGCTATTTCTCAGGGATAAATTATTTTTCAGTTGTGTTTATCTTTACACAGTGTCTTGAGTTTGGGTATCTATTTTTCCATAAGGTTGGGAATTTATCCACAACCATTTCATAGAATTTAAAGGCTCCCTATATCTTTTTGTTTCCCTCTCATCTTCTTCCATCCCATGGAAAGATAGATATGCTTTGTCTCTTGAGTAATTCTCCTGGTTCTTGGACATTATGGAACTGCTTATTTTCTCCCTTATTTATATTTGAAAATAGTTTCTCAACTGTGTGCCTCATCCCTGGTAGCCTTTCTCCAAGGCGATTGGTGATGCTTTCCACTGTTTTATATCAGTCTCACTGAGACTTTAATTGCAAAGTTTTGAATGCTTTTTAAAAATATAAATTTCCTTGCAAAACATTTCTTCCATAGTAGTGAGTTATTCATTTGCACTGCTGACGTTCTTCTCTGTTTTAATTTTCATTTCCTCTACATCACTTGATTTTTACTCTAAGACCCAGATAAACTTCATCTGGCATTTTCCTTACTTGAGTATCTTTGAACTGAGTAGCTGAGGAGTTATGCCCCCTTAAAGAGTCATGTTTCCTTGCCTTATCATGGAGGGAAAAAAGGTAAAGTGTTTGAGCAGCTTCTTTGTGGGCCCTTGAAAGCTGGAGATGGGTGTTCATAATTATGAGAACTCAGCTGGGCATGTGAGAGTCTTTCTTATGCCTTATTATGGTGTTTAACATGTGTGTGTTGGGCAAGTGTCTGCCAGCTTTACCTCCACTTTAGTAGTTTCTCTTCTTTGTCTATGAGGGACTTTGGTTTTGCCATTCTATGGGCTAAGCAGGTTAACATCCTTCTAACACTCTCCAGGTTGTTCCCTCTAGCATGGCTGCTGTTCTATGTTGGATGGATATTCCAAGTAGTTGGGCCCATGGGGAGCAACCATGGCACTAAAATTTATGTAGGCAGACAATTTATCTTCCTAATTTGAAGATCTCCTGGGTAATCACCCTTCTGTGGGCACAGCTGTAGGTGACCAGTGGGTGGATCACTGGTTCTTCAGCAGCGATCAACAGATAAGTGACTCAGGAAGTGGTCCACTTCCTGTGCTCAAGTTCAGATGACCCAGGAAGTGGTCCACTTCCTGTGCTCAAGTTCAGATGACCCAGGAAGTGGTCCATTTCCTGTGCTCAAGTTCAGATGACTCAGGAAGTGATCCACTTCCTGTGCTCAAGGCTATCAAATTCTAGAATATTCTCAGTTGAGATCTGCTCCAAGTCAAAGGCAAGCTTATTTCTCCCTGTTGGCTTCACTGCCTGATGTAAGGTTCTAGACATATGCACTCTTGACTTGAGAGTGACTGGCCTTCCTGTCTCACACTGCTGCCCCCATGTTGTTTTTTACCTTGCAGCCCTGACAGATCAAATTCTGGTAGACAAGTCCTGAATGGTCAGCAGACCCTTTCTCCATGGGGCCTTAATTGCAAATTTTATCTTACTATACAGATATCAAAATATTGTATTTGTGATATTTACTTTCTGGTGTTTTTTTCAAGTACTTCTCTTTTGAGAGTAGGAGCTAGACTTTAAAAATTTCAATTTAGCATCTAAAATAGGTATAGGGTTCTAATAAGTGATGTAGATTTTGTTTTGGTAGTTTAGTTCCTAAGTAATATAAGAAACAGGCTGTGGGAGGAAAAAAAAACCCTCGAAGTGTCATCAATATGAGTTTGAACAATAGCAAAAAAGTTGATCAGGGTAAAAAAGTTTCTCTCAGTCTAAATGCCAGGAGGTGGCTACACAGCATCAAAGATCAAGAAGTCAGTGGTCTAATTCGTGCATTGTAATGCATGAGTAAATGCCAACCCTGGTCATTCACCATTTAGTAGTTAAGAGTTTCAAAGACTTCCTTGTGCTCAGCAGCCCTAGAGGAATGATGAAAGTTCTAGACTATTGTTATTCATAGCAATGGTCTGCTAACCCAAAGTTATGCACAGAATCCAAGCATTTTTCTTCCCTGAAGTTGAGTTCAAGGGAGCAGAGGAACAAAGGTGAGGCATGAAGTCACACAAGTCTCTTGAGTGTTTATATCATTTAAGGGAGTGCACACATATGCCATCTGAAGACGGATTTGGATATTTATTACCCAATTTTCATTTACAAAACTAGATCTTGTTATGTGACCAAGGAGATCCTAAAATTTGTTATAGAGCAGGAAGGCTCTGAACTTATAATCTTCTCTCTCTCTAGTCTTGGGACTAGGTACACACTACCATATCTGGCCTGGGCTTACATGTTCCATGTGGAAACCTTGGTGTGTAGATGTAGGACAGAGGGATGGGTTATTTAAGACTATCCTAAGACCCTGTTCAGAACATGAACTCTTTGAATCCTTGGGAACTCATAGCGTGACAAGTACAACCCTCAGCTGAGAACTTTCCTGGAACTTGAACTGAGAAAGAGCTGCTTCCCAACGAGAAAGGCCTCTGTTTTAGATATTTGTGGGAGGTTGTTGTACCTTTGATGCTTGAAGTGGATGTTTCTGGTTGTGTCGTGTGATGCAGACTCACATGGTGGGCAGGACACATGGGAGGACATATGATGTTTGGAGAGAATATGAATAGACAGTAACAGTGAGCTTTCATAGCCAGCCTTGCAAATCTTCATTAGCCTCTTGTTTTCACTGATCTTTTCTTCACTAAGAGAGGCACAGCAGAGAACTTCTGGCATCCCAGGCGGTCCTGGTCACTTCTATGATTCATGCTGATTCAGTGGAAGCTTTGCTTTTTCTGCTGGATCATGCCATGCTACTACTTCAAGTTTGGTATTCTAACACTACTGAACTGGAATGTTGGTATCCTGGAAAACAGATTATAATTACCCCCTAACTAATTCTAAACAGGTCGACATAACTTTGCCCCACTTACTATTTTTTTTCTCTTCTACCTTTGGACAGTGGGCTAAAAAGGAGGTTTTAGCATTTAGGAATCCTTACTAAAAAGTAGGTTTTGAAAACTCTAAGCCTACAGATGCCATGTAGATTCACACAGTCATGCTGCCTGCATTTCTCTGCAGAAGCTGATCACAAGAGCATTCCTCAAAAGCCTCCTGTCATAGAGAACAAGCCAGCATCAAGGCAAAGGTCCCCAGTTGGGAAGAGCATGCCTATGTTCTTTGTGTCTCTGTTGAGAATGCATCCCTGTTTTGGTCCATTGAGATGGCTATGCAGAATACCACAGGCCAAGAGACAGCAGCTGCTTCTCATAGTTCTGGGGGCTGGAGCTCCTAACATCAGATGTCTGGTTGTCTGCCGACAGACCCTCCTAGGCTTGCAGGAAGCTGCCGTGTTGCTGTGGGTTCTTGTGGCCTGTTCTAGGTAGATGACTGCAGTGAGAAAGCACGTGATCTCTCTGACACCTCTTCTTCAAGACCGCTGATGTCATCATGTGGACTGTACTTTCATGATCTATCCAACCTGGTCACCTTCCAAATCCCCCACGTCCAAGTTTCATCCTAGTCAGATTATTGTCTATACTCTCAAATTGAGAGCAACACAATTATCTAGCCCTATTGCAGAACCTGACACCCCAACCTTTCAGAATTAGTCTCTCCTCACCAAGGTATAGATTTAAGAAGCATCATAGATAAAAGCAAGAAATAATATCCTCCCTTCCCCATCTGCCCCACCGTGTGTTATATATGTAACCATGAGTCCATAATGTTTAGTGATATAATCCTGGGCAAGTATTTAACTCTCTGAATACAATTTCCTATCAGTAAGTAAAATGACAACAGTCATAGTAGCATACACAACCATTGCAACCAAATATAAGGGTGTGATCACAATAAAAATGCCATTCATATAATGACTGCTGACACACAATCCTAGGTTTGAACATCTAAAAGTTGGGGTAGGCACTGAAGTTGTCTGCTCATCCCAGTGTGAAAATGTATTGTACCAAGAACTGGGCCTGAGTTTTAGATACTTCCATTCCCCTACCTATTACCAGGTCTTGAGACAGCTTGAACACCCTATACCCACATATGGGACAGACTGGGGAAACTCAACAGGATTAAAACTATGAAAGGATCTACAAAGTCTGCTGGATTGCTGAATGCCTTGCTACATAGGCAGTTAATCATAATGGGGAACTGATTAGAATAAATTTTTTATTAGAATAAATAAATTTTTGTTCATTCATTTTCATAAATGAGCACTCATTTATTCTTAACTCCTATTCATTCCAGGTCTAACTGTTTTGTTGATATACAAACTCTAGCCAACAATACTATACCAACCCAGCAAGGCACAGCGCACTCATGGTACCTCTACCAGCACAAATCATGGAGGCTGACTGGTGTTGATAATAGGCTTCAAGAGGTGAATCACAAGTTTCTGTCAGTGGTTACTACAGTGGTTATAGCCCAAATGGTGGCACCAGGATTTCAAAACATAATTTGCATGGGTCTCCTACCTGTATCTACCTCCACATGCCAATATCTGTTCTACCTCTGGATCTACAATGTTACATGTTGATTTCTGACACTTTCCAAAGACAAGCATTTTATCAGAATCCAGAATCACACACATCATGACCTCCTTACTGAAATCTGGACCTGTGGGTTTCCTAGGCTTAGCTAACCCCAGGAAACCATCAGAAGGATTTACATAAGAATGGTAAGTAGGCAACTATGTCAAGTCAATCTGGACAGTTTAACTCCATGTTTAAGGAATCGTCCTACATAACAAAAACAACATTCATTCAGGAGTTTACTGTTGGCATTTGATGTACATCCTCCAGAGAAAGTCATCTGGTTTACAAGCAGTCGCCAGAACTCTTACAGATATAACCAAAGCTCAGGATTTCACACAAAGGCTTTAGAATCAGAGGAATGGAATGTTCAGGCATCAAAGAACCAGGCAGCAATATGGCTTGCATCCCAGAGCCAGTGTCTGGACTCTCTAGGGGCCAGTTACCTTTCCTGTGGCTCAGTTCCAACAACTTTCAGGCTTTGACTTGGCATCCACAGTCAGTTTCTGCAAAGAATCTTGATGGGCCATTGTAGACCAGATGTTGTTCCCTTGATGAATCAACTGAAGCCAGAAAAGTGAGACAGTCCTGGAGACCAGTATGAGAGATCTTGCTTATATAGTGTGCCCATGGAAATACTATATGAATCCCAGCCAAATGCTCTGATTGAAATTCTTCAGCACAGTTGGGAAGCAAAAGTTACTCATGAAATCCCAGAACTGACATAAATAAAGAAAGAAAAGTTGGGATTATATAATATACCTGTAAGATATACTTTCATACCTCCATTTCCGCACTTGCAAAATAATGAGATTAAGAGTGTTCTCTTACATTCTCTCTCTGTTTCTCTGTTTCTCTGTCTCTGTCTCTGTCTCTGTCTCTCTCTCTCTCTCTCTCACACACACACACACACACATATATACATATATATATATATTAAATTCAGATAATAAAAATGTATAAAGTACACGAACTGATTGCTGGCATATGGTATAATTACTTGAAGAAATAGAAAGCAAAAATTTTTGTCCTTGCACACATGCTTTGAGGTTTTATTCTTACAATTTTCTTTAAATTAAACATATTTAAAGGTAAAATTATAGGACAAAGGCAGAATGAACTTTTAGGACTTTCATGATAACATGTGTCAGATCATGGCTCACTTTTGACTAAGAAAATGAATTAACAGCTCTGGGCATCTCTCAAAGGACTGAAATATCCTTGCCTTGCCCACCATTCCCCACATGGTGTAGTCACCAATGTCTGAGATCCTGCTTTCTTACACTTTGTTCTGATATTCTTTTCATATCTATTCCGATGCTTGTGCTCACAAATGGTCTGCCTCACCTTCCCCTCCTAAAATTCAGCTTCCACATACTGTATTTAATTCTGTGCTGATTCTACTAACTAGTTTTTGTCACTGCTGACTTAAGACAAATACATGTTGCACGGAGCCATATTGGATTTGGGGCTAGCCGCTTTTTGACTGCATGGTTCAAAGTGACTCTGGGCTGTTTGGCCACAGAGACTCACCCCTAAGATGACTGCCATAAGTCTTAAGATTGTTGGACAAAGCCTCTCCCATGAATTTACAGCACAGGAAGATAACATTCAAGGGATGCCTCAGCTCGAGCAGATACCAGTTATCTCCTCAGTCAACACCCAGTGTCTCCACCACCTGACCTCATCGCCTGACTTCTTTGCCTCCAGCTATCACTGCCTATACCCTCATCTCCCCCTCCTTCGTATTTCACAAAGGTCACTCCCCCTACCTGAAAGCCTTAAAAGCTGCAATGTTCATCCCAATAAACGAGACCTTGACAACAGAATCTTGCTTGGTCTCCTTCTTCTCTTCACCCCCATTTTGGCCCACAGGTAGAAAGCCTCTTCGGGACCCTGAATAACTGGGTCCCCGCTGGCGGGGACAACATGTTACATTTATTTTCTGTACCTTTGCTAGAATGACAAGTACTTGAACAGATACTGCAAAATTCCCCTTCAGGAAAGCTATTCATACTTCTGACCTTTATAGCATGTGCATGCCAGTCTCTGCATCATATCTAACAACTATATATCAAGCATTTTCCAGTCTCAGAGGCAAAATGTATCTCATTATTTTTGCTACAGTATTGTCATCAGCTCATAGCTGCTGAATGTCTCCATCTACACAAAACCCTTTCCACCTACAAAGTGATGACCAATACAATGAGTTCTCCCTTACACTCAGCCAAAACCTGCTGGCTGAACTTCCCCATGAAATCCTGAGCCAAGTTAACTCACTTCTTTGTCATTGCCTTGGCCAGGGTTCTTACAAAAGAGGTGGCTATTCTTATGAAGCAAACTGGTAATGGGGATGCTACTATTACTACCAATAATATAATAATAACAACAGTAATAATAATGATAAGATAATAATAATGAGCTGGAATAACAAAAATATGGCTGGATCTCAAGAACATCAGAATCTACAGGAAGATCTTCATGTAGTTGGTATTTACCCAGTAAAAAGGGGTCACTGACAGATTGTACCAGGACTTCTGAAGAGGATGGATAGGGCCAATCTCGGTGTTCTAGAGCCCCACAGCTAAAACTACTCCAAAGAGCCAACTGCCACTGTTGAAGTGGAGCTAATGGGAAACTAACTTTAATTTCTTCACCATCTCAGTCTCTTCCAATTCTGTTTCTATTTCAGATAGATTTTAATATAAAACCAGAGGACAAGAAATCCCAAGAAAGAACTGTGAAACACTAATTTTCAATGTCACAGGTCACAGAGAAGACATACTTAGGAACAGAGAGAAAACAAAACAATCTTAGCATTAATTCCCCTCCTTATGAAAAGCTATTAATTAACATTAATTTAACCCCACTCTTTCCTTTTTCATCATAGAATCATGACATATGACAAAGTTCATACAACAAGGCAAACAGAAAATGAATGTTGTCTTCAGTTGTCCAAATGTTAGGCCCAAGGGGTCAACTATAAATATATAATTTATACCATATAAATGGTGTGGAGGTTTAAATATGCTTGACTCAGGGAGGGGCACTATTAGGAGGTGTGGCCTTGCTGGAGGAAGTGTGTCACTGTAGGTGTGGGCTTTAAGACCCTTGTGCTAGCTGCCTGGAAGTCAGTCTTCTCCTTTCTGCCTTTGGAACAAGATGTAGAACTCTCAGCTCTTCTTGTACCATTCCTGCCTGGACACTGCCATGCTCCAGCCTTGATGACAATGGACTAAACCTATAAGCCACAAAAATTAAATGTTGTCCTTTATAACAGTCGGTAAGAGTTGCCTTGATCATGGTGTTGTTTCACAGCAGTAAAACCCTAACTAAGACAGGTGGCATTAGGTTTTGAAACAAGCATGCTGCCAGAATTGGGCTAGGTTTATTTGTGTTTTGTTACCAAAGACTGGTATATTGGAAATGTGGTCCTCAGAACAGCAATGTTGGGAGGTGGTAGGCTTTAAGGGGTGTAGCCTCCTACCTCCACATCTTCAGATGTGAGTACATATCCTGGAGTAACTGAAGAAACCAGGAAAAGGGAACATTGCTGAACAATGGATAGGGAGAGTAGTAACACTGGCACTTGCAGAGTACAGATCTGATCAGAGAAATGGGAGGGCCATCTTTAGGGAGGGGAGGGAGGTAAACACAGAAGAAGGAGGAAAGGGGAAACATAACGATAAGGATGTCTGAAAAATCATTAGGAGTCATACTATTAACTATCTAAAATAAACCTATAATGCTCTGTGTATTGCCTCAAGCGCTTCCTTGATAATGGATGAGGGCTACATTTACCTTCGGGTATAATACTTAAAATATACTTAGGGATGATGCTTGTTTGGTAAAGTGGTTATTGTCAGTTCTCCTCCAAGATCCACAAATTTAGCCACGTGTACTTGACTACTTTTTCAGTGTCAGACATGGTGGCCCTCTCGTTGATCAGGCCATAAGTCCAACTAGAAAATTGTTGGATACTGCCAAGGTATGTGTGCTACTACTGCACCCTTGAGGTCATTGTGCCATGTTGGTCATTGGTACGGCTCACAGCTGGGTAGGATGGTAGGTTTGCCCTCCTTTGGAAGTGTGCATGGTTACTTCCAGGACCATGAAAGTTAGTCCTCAGTAAACAGGCATTCAAGCTGCTTCCATCAATAAGGTGTATATATACGTATGTATATATACGTATATATGTATGTGTATACATATATATGTATATATATATATATGGCTATGTGTTTACAGAATCTCTTAGACAATCCTGACCAACAACTAAAAAGAGTGTTTTTCATACCCAGTATTGGGAGTTTTGTTAGATGGTTTTGCAGGGGGCATTCTCATAGTGCAGATGAGAAAGTTTTAGTTTAACTATATATGTATTTTGGGGGATTAATAAAATTACAACATTTTTACCTTTCCTTCCTATTTCCATACCTTCCCATGTAGCACTGAATGCTGTCTTTCAAGTCCATGACCTCCTTTTCATTAATTATCATTGCACATGTACACACACACCTAAATATAACTTTCTCAATACACACACACACACACACACACACACACACACACACACACAGATGTTTTTAGAGACTTTTCAGAGCTGAGCAGTCGATACTAGATAATCCACAGATGTACTCATACCTGGGGAAGACGTTTTCCAGAATATATAGAAGACCACATCAAATCAAAATGCAGAGTTGCGGAGCCCAGTTGCCATGGATACATCTGCAAAATACTCCTGCACCATAGACTCAGGGAACATTGTAGAAAAGGGGGTGAGACGATTGTGAGAGCCAGAGTATCAAGCAGTTTACTGTGAGATTGTGTCTCCTAGTAACACGAAAAGCTATACCCATAAAGCCTCACCAGTGTGACTGCCCAAATGTTAGCTAAATAAGGAGTGGATGGGGCAAAGCCCACAAGGCCTCAACTTCACACTAAGAACTATAGCCAACTAATAAATGCTGAGAATGAGAGAAAATGCATACCAATTGGTTATCCAATACCAAATGGTCAGCTGTGAAAGCATCATACAAATAACATCAAACACAGAGGTTCTATATAAGATTACACACACACACACACACACACACACACACAGAGATATAGATATATAGATATAGATATATAGAGATAGATATATAGATAGATATAGATAGAGACAGATATATGATCAAAAAAAGAGGCCATGAATTTGAAAGGTCTGTTATGAAAGAAAACATTTAGATAATGTATTAATAATAAATAACTTACTTCACTTAATTAAGAAAAGGAGTTGAACCCCAAGAGGATAGTCTCTGATTTTGGAAGACATTAAGTTATTTCTCATTGGACTTTGGTCAGTTCTTATGACAAGGCTGTTATAAAAGATCAAGCCTCCTTAACTACTATGGCTTCCTGTTTGGCCATGCAGTTTCAACATCCTGGTGCTATTCACCATGTGGGAAAGCTACTGAGTGTGGAGGGTCATGAGAACTGACACTATGCAGATTGGATTTTCAACTCAAATCTGTGATCTGAACAGGACCCTTCTTTGTAAGCATGCAGCTACATGTATTTCATGATAGTGTGTGGTAGTTTGAATATGCTTGGTCCAAGGAGTGGCACTATACCAAGGTGTGGCCTTGTTGGAGGAAGCGTTAGAGGAAGTCACTGTGGGCATGGGCTTGAAGACCCTCATCCTAACTGCCTGGAAGCTAATCTTCTTCTGTCTGCCTTTAGATTAAGATACAGAACTCTCAGCTCACCCAGCTCTACATCTGCCTGGACTCTCATGTTCCTGCCTTGATGATAATGGACTGAACCTCTGAACCTCTGAGCCAGTCCCAATTAAATGTTGTCCTTATAAGAGTTACCTTGGCCATGGTGTCTGTCCATAGCCTTAAGATCCTAACTAAGACATATTGATACCAACTGACTCATACACAATGTTCCTCTTACTAATACCACCCACTTCTTACAAGTCTGGTTGTTTGCGAGCTGAGTCAAATACATTGAAATAGGTTGGGAGTAATCACAGGTGGACGTTTCACTTTACAGGACAAGGATTCTTTTTTCTCCTGGCATCTGCTGGCTCTATGCTTTATATTTCTCATGGTTTCTTAAAACCAAAAGGCAGTGTCACAGGTACAACAGGGAGTACTTGGTTTTGTGATAGTCTGATGGTACACCTGTTACTCTAAACATACCATGATGGAAAAGGAACATGAGCCTCTCCCCTTCTAAAGGCTGGCTTTGGAAGTGATCTAATGTTTTTCAGGATGTGGTACCATGTCTGGCTACTCAGGTAGCTTCTTGTTTGTTTTGTTTTCATGGAAAATACTGTGTGATGTTAGGAGAAAGTTGAGTGAGCCCAAGAGGTTCTTGAGGAACATGTGTCTAAAATAGCCCAGCTGACAAGTGGTGTTAAAGACTGCTCAGGCACCCCAGTGGCTGTCAATTCCTTCTCCATTTCGGTGCATATGTAGAAGAATTTAATGCCAAGTGATGGCAAACATTATTTCGGCATTCTCACCATCTGTTTCCTTGGCATCCACCACAGACAGCTGCATTGCCAGCTTTCGATCTGCTTATTGGTGTGTCTCATGGAGGAGATGTTGATGGACAGAGACTGGATCGCCTGGAAACTGGGCATTTTTACTTCTCTTAGAAATGTTTATTCAATATCATGAATTTATTTTCAGGGTGTTCAGCAAGCATTTACTGAATGATGTTGTTGGCCACTGATAAGGCAGTTTTCTTTGTCATGAATGGATACTTGTGGGGGGCAAAAAAAAAAAAAACAGCATGCCATGTCAACTCTCAAGAAGCCTACAGATAGACCAAGAGGAGAATCTGAGGGAGGAAAGTGAAATGGCCAAGTAGGAAGGAGCAGAATTATTCTGTCCTGTGTGAACAGAATGAGAAGAGCTACACAGTCCATGGGCAAGTGCAGATGGCGATAGATGCAGTGTAAATCCTATCATGGTGAAATTGGTAGCAGAATAAGGATACTGAAAATGCTGGGAAGAGTAAGCTTAGAATATAATATTTAAAACAGTCTGCCCTCTGCCCTTGCACAAAGTTCATAAGTCAAGGCTTATGATATTTAAAATATATCTACTCAAAGAATACCAATGATAGGAGCTGAATTCAAATGACACATCGAGTCCACAGCCACGAACATTTATAGATACATGTGTGAAACATGATAGAGAAATCTAAGTTACTGACAAAAAAGCTTTAATTTTGAAGGAAGAAGTAGATTTTCCAAAACCAAGTAGATTACAGGAACACCTACAAAATACTATTTAAATTCACAATAGGGGCTGTGCAGGAGCAGATCATCCATACTGCTTAATCCTTGGATAATCAAGGTAATGTTTACAAGTATATATATGTACTTTTACCATATAAATATATGTATATTTATACATATATACATGTAGACACATACGTTGTCTACAGATATTGGTTAGGTACATTTCCAGATTTTCAGAGAACCTATGATTTGGAGACAATCAGATATAAATGTATGCATGGGCATCATATGTAAACATGAACAGATATAAGTATGTTTACCATTGAATGCCATAATAAAGGACAAATGTTAGGAACAGCGTTAGTGGTGTTGCAAGGTTGGCATTTCCCATTGGAGGGATAAGGAAAACTCAGGAGAGAAAGCTTCTGAGCTAGATCTGAATGGAGTTGTTAGACTCAATTGCAAGATTCATATTAAAAAAAGAATTTCATCCCAAAAGAACCATGCAGGGACTCTGAGAATAGGGCACCAGACATTATGCTTGGGAGCAGTGTGATTTCATGGTCACCTGGAACTGTCAGATTCTTGAGTAGGAGCCTTTAACACTAAAACACTACTTTCACATTCATAATTTAAAAAAAAAAGTGACTGGCATCTTAAGGCCCCTAGTGAAAGGACTTTAAAAACCAACTTTGAGCAAGATGTGGATATGATGAGACCTATATTATCAAGTAGAAAAGAGACAGGAGCCCAGTAGAGCCAGTCAAGATTGGTGATGTGAATTTATTAGAAACACAATTGTTGAAAGAGACTCTAGAGAGCCTCACTCTCAAACCTATAGCTGGTATAACTACTCACTCACTTTCAACACTGTAATAAAGAAAAATCAGAACTAGAATCTACCATTCAGTCCTTGCTTCCCTCCCTGTAATGGCACAATAGGCCTGTGATCACAACCACTGGATCCTGAGAGGGGAAGCCAGGTTGAACAGCAGGGAGCAAAAGAGACCTCAGGTGGCAGAGAGTATGGCAAGAACAGGCTCTCAAGAGGCAGCTTCAGTAAGACAGATTGCTTAATGAGAAGAACAAAGCGTATTTAAATATTTGCGGGTAAATAGAATCTATCAAGATACTTATATATCATTGGCCAGGACCACATTGCTAAAGATACCTCATTAGCATAAGGAGGAATTCCAGATGCTCCTGAGCATGCCCATATAAGGGAAAAGGAAATCTAACCTCGCTAGTGGCCTAACGACCTCCTGGGAGCAGGGCAAAAGTGCTAATCTCAGGACGAGATTTCCAGGGTTTGGACACATTTCGACTCCACCCTTGGTCCAGGCCAGCTCCCCACAACTCCACAGCTCCCTGTCCATACAAGAATTCACCTCAGGGTTTGTATTCTTAGAAAAAGGAGATACTAGGACTTGCCCCGAGGGACTGGGTAGAAGGAGGCTTGTGACAATAGAAGTAACTGATTTTCAGAATAACATGGATACCATGAACACCTCTCCTGATTCCTAGACATTCTCTAGACTATCTTAAAGCATGGGTTGCTCTTCCACCATCCCCCAGGAGCATTCTCAGTCCTCTCATGTTCTACAACTCAAAGAATTTCTCTTATGACCTCCTAATTCTACACATTTATTAATTTTCAACTGCTGTGAAATACCACAAACAAATACTACAAACCCTATGCCTAAAGTCCCCTTTACAGTATACAGTTCTGACCATCAGAAATCAAAGGTGCCATGGCTGTGTTCCTTGAGATCTCCCAAGAGAATCACAGGGCAGGAATAATGGTTCCAGGCTAGTTATCACCTACTGTGTCCCAAAAAGACAGTGTCCAAGCTCATTCTTGCCACTAGTAGAATTAAGTAGCATATTTGAGGACAAAGTCAACATGGCCTGTGAGCTATTAGCTAGGGGCTACTCTTGGTTGCTAAGTGTCACATGAGCCCTGGCCATCCAGTCTATTTACTCTCAGGTTACTTTTGCATGTTGAGTCTCTCGTTTTCTCTGCTTCTGGTTGCTTGACATGGATAAGGTCAGGCACACAGAAGGGTTTCTAATTAAAGGTCAATGGTGTCACAGAGCGCAATCTAATTATATCCCACAGTTAAATCTACTGTGCTCACAGTACAGGAATTAGCTGGTTATACATACCAGAGAGAAAACTGGGGCCACCCTAGAGTCCTGCCTCCCATAGCTTAGCCACAGATGGCAGCTCTTCACATAGTGTGATCTTAGGGATTCAGTATAATTCAACTCAGACTAAAGTATGAACAACCTTCTGTTTTCAGTGGTATCTGCTCATTAACTAAAAACAATTCTCTTAAAAATCCAGGCAGTGCTTTTCCCAGCTTCTTGAAAATAGCTGAGTTGGCAGATAGTGTCTACACTGAAACAAAGACTTACCGTGGGCCCCATTGAATCTACCACCGCGTGATCTCAGGGAGAATAATTCTCACAGACCAGGGAAGGAAACAAACAGTAACTTTCTTCCTAGATGAGAATTGACAAGAGGAAGCATCCCCTTTGTTCTTGGTGCTTCAAAGGCTTTTGCTGCAGCCCTTAGTTCTGTGTCTGCTTTGGTAATCGGGAAGTTATTTAAAAAACTAATTAATTAAAGCAGTTACAATCCAATCCTCATGAAAAAGCATCCAATTGGCCACTTACAGCATTCAGCACATTCCACCCAGCAAGAGAACAACCACACTCCAGCTTTTCTTTATTCAGCTGTCCTTCTTCCGGCAATCACTTTTGTAATTAGGAATGACACATTGTGCCTAATTAGTTATTCCTGGGGCATATGGGCATGAAACATACGTGTTCTTTAGTCACCTTACTTTACTGTTAAATTGTCTGTAAGATTTTTTTAAAGATGAATAATTAAGCTTATTTCTTTGTCTCTTGTTTTCTGATTCCCTTAGATAGATTCTATTCAGGTGCTATAATTATGCTGTTTCTATGGCAACGTGTATTATCTACATCTATAGGTGAAATCACTGTGAGCTGCTGCTGATTATTTTTTCCTTAATCTGTCTTCAACCCGTAGACAGTGAGTGACAGAGAAGTTCAAAGTCCCCAGTGTCAGTACAGATTTACCCTTAGTCAGGATGGCACACTAATGCTCACAACTAACTTAAAATGTTTCAGTCTGACAGAAAACTATGTATCTATCATCTACAACACAGTTTTATTCCAGTGAGCTTCTCAGTTATAATGAGTAACCTGGACTGTGTTATCCCACTAAAATGGTTGATAATGTTTTTGACAAGATACAAGTGAGAGCTAGGTTTGTAGTGAATTCTGAAAACCCCTCAACAGATTGATTTCAAAGTCTCAACACAGTTAACCAAAGTTATGGTGCTCATCTTGCACACATAAGTCAGTGTCCTCATTTTAAGCACTTTGTTCCCTATAGTGCTACACTGTTAAGCACTTTTTTGCTTATAGTGCTACATCGTTAATGAGTAAATACAGCAGCAAAGTTGAAGTGCAGTTCTCCTGCTTCCAGAGAAAGTTGTGCTATTCAAAGTTCTCCAATCATAGTCTCTTTCTTCTGAAACTCAGAAGTAATGTCGATTGCACACAGAAAATGATCAATAAGTGACATGATCACTACATGACAGATTTTGGAGAAGACAGACCCAACTGTGATCCAGAATTCCTGTATCAGACTGCAATATCAGGACATTGAGGCCATTCACATTTGGGGCATATTGGAGCTGAAATGGCATACTGGTAGATTATGACTATTTCATTCTAGGCAATTTCATGTTTCTATGGGTTATTTGGTGCTTAATATTTGAAGCAAAACTTTTAAGTCATTTGCATATGTTGACATACATGAAATAACAATTTTTTTCTCTTTCTACTCCCAAGATAATGGTAAAAATAAAAGAATGTATCTAGATAGGACTTAAGGATCCTAGAGTTTAAATTCTATTTGCACAAAGAGGATGAATGAGTTAGCGGGAATAAGAAACTAGGATACAAACACAGAGCATACAAGTTATGAAATACATACAATCGTAGGCCTTAGAGACAGGTCCAGTCTTGGCCCTATCACTGAATAAGTCCTTAACTCCCTTTATCCATAGCTCCATGATTCTTGCTTTTGGATGTGAGACTAGAATAACATGATAGTGTTTTTTTTCTTTTTAAATTTATGAAGGACAAAGAGAATATGAAAAGATTTAGCCCCAAGCAAGACATATGCTAATCGCTCAATAAGTCACAACATCATCCATTCAGCATGGTAGATAGAGACACATATCAGAGGAAACATCTCCCAAATGGAGACAGAAATTAAGGAGTTGCACTTTAGAAGAAGAAACAGAATTCCTTTTTTAATTTAAGAAACAAAGTGTGGTATTGCAGAGCAAAGAGAAAGCACCATGAGAGTGGTTACACCATGAGGGATGTGGGATTCGCAGAAGGAAACTGCCTGTTGGCAAGCTGAAGTTCATATCCTAGAGGAGGTAGACCATGCTTCTCTGGGCCTTAAATAGCAGATTAAGAATTGTCTTAAGAGAGTTTTCTGGTTCCTCCTTCTCTGTTGCCCTTTCCCCTCATCAATTGCAGCAACCATGGGGGAGTGAAGGATTGAAAACTGCACCACTGTACCCCATGAGGTCTCTACAGACCTGGAATGAAGTCAGCTAATACATCCTCTCTCGGACTCTCTACAACATCAACCACTGCACAACAGCTATTCTTTTCCACATCACTCCATGGTTCACCTCTGAAGACTTGAGCTTGGACGCCTTTGTTAACAGTGGATACTTGAGTAGAAAAGCATTGAACATCAATTGTACAGTCTTTAGGATGCTGGGTGGGACTTACAAATACTGGGACGTGCAGGTACCCAGAATGCACAAGTACTGGTCTCTGCCTACAGCCTCCTACTGCAGTCTGGACAGAGTTCTCACTTCACATTACTAAACTGAGGAGAAAGCAACAAACAGAATGTGTCCAATGCTCACTGAAAAGGCAAAATGCCTTTTAACTTAGAGATGGTTGTAAAACATCACTGTAGCCCATTTTACTCTAGAAATACACCACTAGAGGAAATATTTTGCAAGTACTCCATGAGTTCTCTACTGTAAAACCAGAAAACCAGAGCTAAGTGGCAAATCATCTATTTTTCTTTTCATGTTTGTACATGTGTTGTGTGTATGTGAATGTAAGCGTGTACATATGTGGGGATAAGTGTGTACCTCTATGTATATTTACAAGTAGAGACCCAAGGCTGATGTCCAGAGAATTCTTCACTCTCTACCTGCCTCATTGAGTCAAGAGTCTCTCAGTTGAATCTAGAAGTTCCTTGTATGGCTCCTATGACTAGCCCACTTGATGTGGGGATTCTCTGTTTATACCTTCAAATGCCAGAAGTATGGGTGAGCCACAGTACCCACTCATGAGTTATGTGAGTTCTGGGGATCCAATCTCCCACTTACAAAGCAAGTTCACTAACTACCGAGCCATCTCCCCAGCCTCAAATAATCTATTTTTCAAGAAAGAAGGTACTTAAGGATCCTCTGTTCTTCAGAATTCTTCCCTTTAAAAGTACCTTTCCTTTTTTAACAAGTGTGTGAAGTCCTTCGAATTGTTTCTGTCTTATTTTTCTAGAAGAGATGATAATCAGCACTGCTCTTTATGAATGAAATAGAATAAATCAAAGGACGACAGACCCAAATACCTCCCTTTTGAATGACTGATCACCTGTGTCCCTAATGTTGAAGAATGGTAATGACTATAGTTATGAATATCAAGAAGAGAATGTTTTCATTTATCAGGACAACCATAGCAAACCACAGTACCCAAGGCAGCTTGAGTAAGAGAAAGTCATCTTCTTAATGCATGGAGACTAGAATTCCTTATTCAGGGTGTTTGTTTCTTCAGAGGCTCCTTCGTTACTCCCTATCTCAGAACATTCTTACATGTCCTTCTTCTGTGGCACAATCATTCATTCCTCTTGCTTCCTTATACGGACATAGATCATAGCTGTCCATTGCAACTCTACTCTCTATCTTTAGAGACCCCTCTGCTATTATAATAGCATTCTGGGATATGTGCTTCAGGAGACACAATTCATCCTACAACGTGTACTAATAAAGACTGATGTACAAACAAGATAAAATGCTACCTTGGTAGCATTTCAGTACTTCAGTGCCCAAGCTCGCTCTCTCTCTCTCTCTCTCTCTCTCTCTCTCTCTCTCTCTCTCTCCTGTGTTATCACTCATTTTCTGAGAAGGGAAGGAAGGCTTAGAATCAGAATGCACAAATATAGCATAAAATAAGATAGCAGGAAACATAAAAAATAACTATCACTTTATAAGTATGAAGAGCCCAACTGCTTCACATGAATAGGGGTGACACACCATAGGTATCTTTTTTAACAGTTGCAGAATGCACAAATGAGGTCTTTTTTGCTGCCTTTCAAAAGAAATCTTCTTTACCAATTAGCTACCCCTGGGATAAGTACTCCAGCCTCCATAGTGACAGCCATGGTCGGTCCTTCAAAGGAACTAATAACTTAAACTAAATAAAACCAATTGGATACAAGTTTATTAAGTATAGTCTCCAAATGAAGCAGCCATGTTCATAATTCACAGTTCTCAAAATAGAGCGTGCCTTTGTTCAAAGTGACATCAGGTTAGTATGAGAAATTATAAAAGAGTTATTTCCTGATTAAGGTTCTTTAAAACAGGAGAGATTTTTTTCTTCATAACCCCAAATTTTTCTTTTGTGTCTTTTTCTTTTATAAAGAAACAGCCTCTTGTGAAAACGTAACTTCATGATATCATAGTAAGTTTAATTATTTAATTCTCTTTTATAGTCAGGATCACAAATGTTGATGTTTGTAGCATTTTTATTACTGACTCCAGTGGATAGCCATGGTTCTTAATCCTCACTAAGTTTAATTAAATAAAGTCCAAAGACATACGGACTTCTTCTTGCTCAGCCCATGGGACTCCTGTAAGGCAGAAGAAACATTGAGAGGCAGTGGAGTCTAGAGGGAGGTATTTCAGCCATCCAGGATATGCCCTGAAGGGAAACCAGAACAGTAGTCACCCCTCTTCATCTGTCTGTCACATCGTATGTAGCAAGTGACCTTATACTTCCTACTTGATGCTCTGTGCAGAGGGGAGAAGCCACACAGGCATGGGCTAGTAAGCATCTCCCAAACCGTGGCCTCAAGTCAACCTTCACTCTGCAAAGTGACTGCAAACTTTGTTTCATTAAGACAAAGCTAACGTAATCCAAGCATGAAACCGAAAACTTCACAGGAGTTTCACGTGCTCTAATGATGAAAGGGATAATCTTGGAGGGCCGTTTACTCTCACAAGCTTCACCTTTTTTTCTGACAAGATCTAGTAATAACAATCAGTTCCACATGTTGCTGTGGTTTGAGTGTACAACATTCCCTATAGGCTCAAATGTTTGAATAACTGGTCCCCAGCTGATGAAGCTGTTTGGGGGACCTTACAGAGCTAGAGGGAGATACAGCTTTGCTGGAAGAAGCTATTCACTCAGGGTGGATGCTGCGAGTTAACACCCTCCCTCTGCTTCCTGCCCTCCCCCTGCTTCCTGCCTTCCCCCTGCTTCCTGTGGGTGCTTGAAATGTGACCAGCCAGATTTCCCTTCCATGCCACCCCAATATTATGAACTCTCCCTCTGGAACCATAAACAAAATAAGCTCTATTGACTGACTGTACGGTGCTTTTGGCCATAGTAACTTTATCACGGCAACAGAAAAGTAACTGACAACACATGCAGATGGACCCTCATCCAGGCTGTTCTTTGAAATACAAGCAGGCCTTGCTGCTATGCCATAAGTGACTTGGTCTTGTGAGGTTTTGAAGGAAACAAACAAACAAACAAAACAAAACAAAACAAACAAACAAAAAAAGATTGCCTTACGTAAGTGCTTTGGACACAGAACTTTACATGAAACTTGAATCTTGAGTTATGTAATTATTCCTCTGACTGTAGGTTTTAAAAAGGGTCCCCTGATAGCTGTGTGGCTGAGGTTTCACACTGCGCCCTGGCTGCCGAGGTGGAGAGCTATGTACAGGCTCCGTTCTTCCCACCTTCCCATTTAAAAATAAACCTCTAAAGAACTTGAATGCAAAGAGCATTAGCTTAACATTTCATTAATAATTTCAATGCAAAAAAGCAAAAGAAATATGAAATCACCCACACAGAATGTGTTATGTTCCTTAGTTCCCGTTATATTTGTAAAACAGTTCTTAATTTAGAAAGTAGAAATTTAAATCATCAACATGGTATTCACTGAAAAGAGAAAACGAGCTAACTTCTGACTGGAAATTTCTGGAATATGCACATTTTAAAAGAAAATAAGCCTAGAAAATATCCCTCATTAGTATGTGTTCTTGTCATTGACATAATCTAAATATACATGTCATAGTTTTGCAACTAATATTGTAATGAATTTACTATTCTTTTAAATTCACTATTTTATTAGTGTCCTTATTGTCTATTACATATTGTTTGAAAATTTTCCAGACCATGTACTGCATAAAGATTAAGTATAATCGAGGTGTAAACAGTACAAAAATGAATTATAATCATTGCTCAAAGCATAGCAGGAGGTTTTAAAGGGTAAGAACAAACTTGTCTACAGACTTTATCTATCAGTGAAACCCTAACAGCAGCCTAGCAAGTGCCTTTATCTTTCTTAGGCTCACTTTCCTACTGAGCATTTAATGCCAAATGAATGTTGCATATAAGAAATATCGTTCTGGTTCATAGCTGCCTATGAGCATCAAAGGGAAAGACATTGAAAGTATAGGATGACTCATCAGAGAAGCTTTTTCTTACTGTGGGTACCAACACAGAGTCACCTCCCAACACACATGCACAAAAACACACACCATACATATACACATACACACACATGTAAAAACACAGACACACACTCATACACATTTAGACACATACACACATAGTCCACAAACCACCCTTACATCACACATATGCACACGTAGAAACACAGACACACACTCATCACACACACATCATACATACACATGTATATAAACACATATACATTACAGAAACACATGTACACACGTACACACACACATTTACACACATATATACACACACACACATTTAGACACATATACACATACGCATACAGCATACATATACATACATAGCCACACACTCATAGATATTTACACACAAATACACATTATACACACACAAACACACCTATATCACACCTATACACACACACATACAAAGTGGTTAGCATGAAGAGAATAAGAGACTGGGATATTCATTGAAGGAATCAGAGAAAGAACTGGAAGATCTTGAAGGGGCTCGAGACCCCATATGTACAACAATGCTAAGCAACCAGAGCTTCCAGGGACTAAGCCACTACCTAAAGACTATACATGGACTGACCCTGGACTCTGACCTCATAGGTAGCAATGAATATCCTAGTAAGAGCACCAGTGGAAGGAGAAGCCCTGGGTCTTGCTAAGACTGAACCCGCAGTGAACTAGACTGGTGGAGGGAGGGGGGAAATGGGGGGGGGAGGGTTGGGAGGGGAACACCCATAAGGAAGGGGAGGGGGGAGGGGGATGTTTGCCCGGATACCGGGAAAGGGAATAACACTCGAAATGTATATAAGAAATACTCACCCGCGGATCCCGGCCCGCAGCAGCTCTCTGCTCCCAGACCCGGTGAGAGAGAGACCCAACCGCCTGGTCAGGTGGGCACTCCTGAGGCTGCAGAGCGGAAGAGACCACCAACACTGCTCACCCCTGCCCACATCCCTGGCCCAAGAGGAAACTGTATAAGGCCTCTGGGCTCCCGTGGGGGAGGGCCCAGGAGCGGCAGGACCCCTGCCAGAGACACCGCCGGACCCTGAAGGAAACAGACTGGATAAACAGTTCTCTGCACCCAAATCCCGTGGGAGGGAGAGCTAAACCTTCAGAGAGGCAGACAAGCCTGGGAAACCAGAAGAGACTGCTCCCTGCACACACATCTCGGACGCCAGAGGAAAAAGCCAAAGACCATCTGGAACCCTGGTGCACTGAAGCTCCCGGAAGGGGCGGCACAGGTCTTCCTGGTTGCTGCCGCTGCAGAGAGCCCCTGGAGAGCACCCCACGAGCAAACCTGAGCCTTGGGACCACAGGTAAGACCAAATTTTCTGCTGCAAGAAAGCTGCCTGGTGAACACCAGACACAGGCCCACAGGAACAGCTGAAGACCTGTAGAGAGGAAAAACTACACGCCCGAAAGCAGAACACCCTGTCCCCATAACTGACTGAAAGAGAGGAAAACAGGTCTACAGCACTCCTGACACACAGGCTTATAGGACAGTCTAGCCACTGTCAGAAATAGCAGAACAAAGTAACACTAGAGATAATCTGATGGCGAGAGGCAAGCGCAGGAACCCAAGCAACAGAAACCAAGACTACATGCCATCATCGGAGCCCAATTCTCCCACCAAAACAAACATGGAATATCCAAACACACCAGAAAAGCAAGATCTAGTTTCAAAATCATATTTGATCATGATGCTGGAGGACTTCAAGAAAGACCTGAACACACTTAGGGAAGCACAGGAAAACATTAATAAACAAGTAAAAGCCTACAGAGAGGAATCGCAAAAATCCCTGAAAGAATTCCAGGAAAACACAATCAAACAGTTGAAGGAATTAAAAATGGAAATAGAAGCAATCAAGAAAGAACACATGGAAACAACCCTGGATATAGAAAACCAAGAGAAGAGACAAGGAGCTGTAGATACAAGCTTCACCAACAGAATACAAGAGATGGAAGAGAGAATCTCAGGAGCAGAAGATTCCATAGAAATCATTGACTCAACTGTCAAAGATAATGTAAAGCGGAAAAAGCAACTGGTCCAAAACATACAGGAAATCCAGGACTCAATGAGAAGATCAAACCTAAGGATAATAGGTATAGAAGAGAGTGAAGACTCCCAGCTCAAAGGACCAGTAAATATCTTCAACAAAATCATAGAAGAAAACTTCCCTAACCTAAAAAAAAGAGATACCCATAGACATACAAGAAGCCTACAGAACTCCAAATAGATTGGACCAGAAAAGAAACACCTCCCGTCACATAATTGTCAAACGCACAAAATAAAGAAAGAATATTAAAAGCAGTAAGGGAAAAAGGTCAAGTAACATATAAAGGGAGACCTATCAGAATCACACCAGACTTCTCGCCAGAAACTATGAAGGCCAGAAGATCCTGGACAGATGTCATACAGACCCTAAGAGAACACAAATGCCAGCCCAGATTACTGTATCCAGCAAAACTCTCAATTAACATTGATGGAGAAACCAAGATATTCCATGACAAAACCAAATTTACACAATATCTTTCTACAAATCCAGCACTACAAAGGATAATAAATGGTAAAGCCCAACATAAGGAGGCAAGCTATACCCTAGAAGAAGCAAGAAACTAATCGTCTTGGCAACAAAACAAAGAGAATGAAAGCACACAAACATAACCTCACATCCAAATATGAATATAACGGGAAGCAATAATCACTATTCCTTAATATCTCTCAATATCAATGGCCTCAACTCCCCAATAAAAAGACATAGATTAACAAACTGGATACGCAACGAGGACCCTGCATTCTGCTGCCTACAGGAAACACACCTCAGAGACAAAGACAGACACTACCTCAGAGTGAAAGGCTGGAAAACAACTTTCCAAGCAAATGGTCAGAAGAAGCAAGCTGGAGTAGCCATTCTAATATCAAATAAAATCAATTTCCAACTAAAAGTCATCAAAAAAGATAAGGAAGGACACTTCATATTCATCAAAGGAAAAATCAACCAAGATGAACTCTCAATCCTAAATATCTATGCCCCAAATACAAGGGCACCTACATACATAAAAGAAACCTTACTAAAGCTCAAAACACACATTGCACCTCACACAATAATAGTGGGAGATTTCAACACCCCACTCTCATCAATGGACAGATCATGGAAACAGAAATTAAACAGTGATGTAGACAGACTAAGAGAAGTCATGAGCCAAATGGACTTAACGGATATTTATAGAACATTCTATCCTAAAGCAAAAGGATATACCTTCTTCTCAGCTCCTCATGGTACTTTCTCCAAAATTGACCATATAATTGGTCAAAAAACGGGCCTCAACAGGTACAGAAAGATAGAAATAATCCCATGCGTGCTATCGGACCACCACGGCCTAAAACTGGTCTTCAATAACAATAAGGGAAGAGTGCCCACATATACGTGGAAATTGAACAATGCTCTACTCAATGATAACCTGGTCAAGAAAGAAATTAAAAACTTTTTAGAATTTAATGAAAATGAAGATACAACATACTCAAACTTATGGGACACAATGAAAGCTGTGCTAAGAGGAAAACTCATAGCACTGAGTGCCTGCAGAAAGAAACAGGAAAGAGCATATGTCAGCAGCTTGACAGCACACCTAAAAGCTCTAGAACAAAAAGAAGCAAATACACCCAGGAGGAGTAGAAGGCAGGAAATAATCAAACTCAGAGCTGAAATCAACCAAGTAGAAACAAAAAGGACCATAGAAAGAATCAACAGAACCAAAAGTTGGTTCTTTGAGAAAATCAACAAGATAGATAAACCCTTAGCCAGACTAACGAGAGGACACAGAGAGTGTGTCCAAATTAACAAAATCAGAAATGAAAAGGGAGACATAACTACAGATTCGGAGGAAATTCAAAAAATCATCAGATCTTACTATAAAAACCTATATTCAACAAAATTTGAAAATCTTCAGGAAATGGACAATTTCCTAGACAGATACCAGGTATCAAAGTTAAATCAGGAACAGATAAACCAGTTAAACAACCCCATAACTCCTAAGGAAATAGAAGCAGTCATTAAAGGTCTCCCAACCAAAAAGAGCCCAGGTCCAGACGGGTTTAGTGCAGAATTCTATCAAACCTTCATAGAAGACCTCATACCAATATTATCCAAACTATTCCACAAAATTGAAACAGATGGAGGCCTACCGAATTCCTTCTACGAAGCCACAATTACTCTTATACCTAAACCACACAAAGACACAACAAAGAAAGAGAACTTCAGACCAATTTCCCTTATGAATATCGACGCAAAAATACTCAATAAAATTCTGGCAAACCGAATTCAAGAGCACATCAAAACAATCATCCACCATGATCAAGTAGGCTTCATCCCAGGCATGCAGGGATGGTTTAATATACGGAAAACCATCAACGTGATCCATTATATAAACAAACTGAAAGAACAGAACCACATGATCATTTCATTAGATGCTGAGAAAGCATTTGACAAAATTCAACACCCCTTCATGATAAAAGTCCTGGAAAGAATAGGAATTCAAGGCCCATACCTAAACATAGTAAAAGCCATATACAGCAAACCAGTTGCTAACATTAAACTAAATGGAGAGAAACTTGAAGCAATCCCACTAAAATCAGGGACTAGACAAGGCTGCCCACTCTCTCCCTACTTATTCAATATAGTTCTTGAAGTTCTAGCCAGAGCAATCAGACAACAAAAGGAGATCAAAGGGATACAGATCGGAAAAGAAGAGGTCAAAATATCACTATTTGCAGATGACATGATAGTATATTTAAGTGATCCCAAAAGTTCCACCAGAGAACTACTAAAGCTGATAAACAACTTCAGCAAAGTGGCTGGGTATAAAATTAACTCAAATAAATCAGTTGCCTTCCTCTATACAAAAGAGAAACAAGCCGAGAAAGAAATTAGGGAAACGACACCCTTCATAATAGACCCAAATAATATAAAGTACCTCGGTGTGACTTTAACCAAGCAAGTAAAAGATCTGTACAATAAGAACTTCAAGACACTGAGGAAAGAAATTGAAGAAGACCTCAGAAGATGGAAAGATCTCCCATGCTCATGGATTGGCAGGATTAATATGGTAAAAATGGCCATTTTACCAAAAGCGATCTACAGATTCAATGCAATCCCCATCAAAATACCAATCCAATTCTTCAAAGAGTTAGACAGAACAATTTGCAAATTCATCTGGAATAACAAAAAACCCAGGATAGCTAAAGCTATCCTCAACAATAAAAGGACTTCAGGGGGAATCACTATCCCTGAACTCAAGCAGTATTACAGAGCAATAGTGATAAAAACTGCATGGTATTGGTACAGAGACAGACAGATAGACCAATGGAATAGAATTGAAGACCCAGAAATGAACCCACACACCTATGGTCACTTGATTTTTGACAAAGGAGCCAAAACCATCCAATGGAAAAAAGATAGCATTTTCAGCAAATGGTGCTGGTTCAACTGGAGGGCAACATGTAGAAGAATGCAGATCGATCCATCCTTATCACCCTGTACAAAGCTTAAGTCCAAGTGGATCAAGGACCTCCACATCAAACCAGACACACTCAAACTAATAGAAGAAAAACTAGGAAGCATCTGGAACACATGGGCACTGGAAAAAATTTCCTGAACAAAACACCAATGGCTTATGCTCTAAGATCAAGAATCGACAAATGGGATCTCATAAAACTGCAAAGCTTCTGTAAGGCAAAGGACACTGTGGTTAGGACAAAACGGCAACCAACAGATTGGGAAAAGATCTTTACCAATCCTACAACAGATAGAGGCCTTATATCCAAAATATACAAAGAACTCAAGAAGTTAGACCGCAGGGAAACAAATAACCCTATTAAAAAATGGGGTTCAGAGCTAAACAAAGAATTCACAGCTGAGGAATGCCGAATGGCGGAGAAACACCTAAAGAAATGTTCAACATCTTTAGTCATAAGGGAAATGCAAATCAAAACAACCCTGAGATTTCACCTCACACCAGTGCGATTGGCTAAGATCAAAAACTCAGGTGACAGCAGATGCTGGCAAGGATGTGGAGAAAGAGGAACACTCCTCCATTGTTGGTGGGATTGCAGACTGGTAAAACCATTCTGGAAATCAGTCTGGAGGTTCCTCAGAAAATTGGACATTGAACTGCCTGAGGATCCAGCTATACCTCTCTTGGGCATATACCCAAAAGATGCCTCAACATATAAAAGAGACACGTGCTCCACTATGTTCATCGCAGCCTTATTTATAATAGCCAGAAAGTGGAAAGAACCCAGATGCCCTTCAACAGAGGAATGGATACAGAAAATGTGGTACATCTACACAATGGAATATTACTCACCTATCAAAAACAACGAGTTTATGAAATTCGTAGGCAAATGGTTGGAACTGGAAAATATCATCCTGAGTGAGCTAACCCAATCACAGAAAGACATACATGGTATGCACTCATTGATAAGTGGCTATTAGCCCAAATGCTTGAATTACCCTAGATCCCTAGAACAAACGAAACTCAAGACGGATGATCAAAATGTGAATGCTTCACTCCTTCTTTAAATGAGGAAAAAGAATACCCTTGGCAGGGAAGGGAGAGGCAAAGATTAAAACAGAGACTGAAGGAACACCCATTCAGAGCCTGCCCCACATGTGGCCCATACATATACAGCCACCCAATTAGACAAGATGGATGAAGCAAAGAAGTGCAGACCGACAGGAGCCGGATGTAGATCGCTCCTGAGAGACACAGCCAGAATACAGCAAATATAGAGGCGAATGCCAGCAGCAAACCACTGAACTGAGAATAGGTCCCCTATTGAAGGAATCAGAGAAAGAACTGGAAGAGCTTGAAGGGGCTCGAGACCCCAAAAGTACAACAATGCCAAGCAACCAGAGCTTCCAGGGACTAAGCCACTACCTAAAGACTATACATGGACTGACCCTGGACTCTGACCCCATAGGTAGCAATGAATATCCTAGTAAGAGCACCAGTGGAAGGGGAAGCCCTGGGTCCTGCTAAGACTGAACCCCCAGTGAACTAGTCTATGGGGGGAGGGCGGCAATGGGGGGAGGGTTGGGAGGGGAACAACCATAAGGGAGGGGAGGGGGGAGGGGGATGTTTGCCCGGAAACCGGGAAAGGGAATAACACTCGAAATGTATATAAGAAATACTCAAGTTAATAAAAAAAAAAAAAAAAGAAATACTCAAGTTAATAAAAAAAATATATAAATTAAAAAAAAGAAAAAAAAGACTGGGATATTCAATCCTAATGGGACATAAATATCCCATCCTTCCCCTCCATAGCTCAGATTCTCAGAAGACGGGAGGAAGGATTGTAAGATCTAGAGTTGATTGGAAACAAGGAAGCAGTGTTTTCCGGACAAAAAGGAACAGTTGCACCTATGGACCCAGGCATTGTGTTAGCATGTACAAGATCATTGCAAGCTGAGGTCAGGTGAAGTCTGAGCATAGAGGATGAAGGTAGGCTTGGAATCTCATCATTAGCTGAGGAGACATTGGTGTTTCACAGTGGCTGCAAGAGGCACAGGCAGACTGACCTGACAGGTCAGGCCAGGCCCCAATACACAGACCTTTTGGGTCACAAAAACTGGACTTTATAGGAGAAACAAGTCTCAAGGCTGGGGGAAGGGATGTGAGGATGGAGAAGGTGATAGTGGGAGGAGGCTGGCATGTGACTATGTTCTAAATACATTGTATGAAATTCTCAAAGAATTAGTAAAAACATTGCTTAAAAGAAAGAAAGAAAGCAAATGTGGGTTGAGTTATTTAAAACTGCCTCAGCCTTGTCTTAGAAGTGAAGGAAGCTAAGTCAGGATAAAAAAATATCCAGAAGTGGGTTATAAATATCAGATGGGAGGAAGGATTCTCGCTGATGATAGGACAGAAATAAACTGGTCTCTTTAACCACATAAACCTCACAGGTAAAAGCACATTTGCTTGCAAGAAGCTCAAGTTTAGGGTCTTTAGGAGAGAAGCAGGCTAGGCTCGATGGTGAACACCTTTACTCTCAGCATGTGGAAGGCTGAAGCAGGCAGATCTCTGTGGGTTCAAAGCCAGACTGGTCTACACGGTGAGTTTACAGGCAGCCAAGGCTATACGATGAGACCTTGTTTACATAGAGGTTCCTCAAAGCCCTGCTTGCAGAAAGGAGCAAAGTGGAAAGTCAATCTCTTGTCAAACACTATAAGGCTCTCTGCAGAAGGTGCAGAATCTTAAAAGAAAGAAACAAAGAAACACAAAGAAAGAAACAAAGAAACACAAAGAAACAAAGAAACAAAGAAATCTGCAGACTCTGTAGCAGCTTTTCCTGTGTCAACGGAGCCTAGAAATCATAAGGGAAATGAATGGAATTCTAAGAGTGATCTACCTGACCAAGTGGTCTGAGACATAAAAATTATCACCTCCGGAAAAAAACGCTGCTGAAGAGATCAGCAACTTGCAAGTAGGTCAAAATTATGCCTGGTGCATAAACTAATTCTTAAAGGTCTGGTGTGGGCTCACAGGACAGTCCAGCTAAGCATAGTCCCTGACATTAGGGAGATCTCCTGTTGGGTCTAAGAATGCAATACACCAGACATGATGACTGATGTGCATTTTTTATTAATTTTCTTATTCATTTTACATCCCCATTATATGCCCCTCCCCTCCTCTTCTCACAGTCTCACCCTCCCACACCCCTTCTCCCATTTCACTCTCCCCTTGTCCTCAGAATGCCATAGAATCAAGGTCTGTCTACTCTTTCTGTGCGCCTTCCAAACTCAGGGAATCTCTCTTTAATGTTCTTCCATTTCACTATAAAGGTTGTTTTTGTTTGTAAGAAGTGATGTTGTCTTAAAATGCACACCCGAAGTCTCATTTGCCAGGGATAATTAATCATGGAGAAGAGACCAAGGCACACTAAGGCAGACTTTTCACATATCATTCTGAAGGTAACTCCAAGGGATTATGTAATAAAATTTTATCTGCGTAAAAACACAATTGTTGTCCATGCTACCATCAGAACTCACCATTCTCTGGAACCTGTGGCCATGTTTCCAAAGGGTTCCCAGTTTTTGTGTTCCCTTTGGGGCCTATTCATTTTTTCCTAACAATCATTAACTCCCAAGCTAAATTGTTGTAACCCCTCCTCCCTGTGTAATGTTGTTTGAAAGCTCTATGGAGTTTAGGGTAATCTCTCTGCTGTAAGGTTCCATGCATGAAGCAAGCAGGTGTGCCTTTTTTCTTGTTAATTTGTAGTTAGTTTATTTCAGTAGACCTGAACCTTCACAGAGAAATAAAAAGCCCTTTGCCCCTCTCCTCAAGCCTTCCACTGGACACAATAGCTAATCAACATTGCCCTAGGATTGTAGAATGTTGAATATAAAAAGCAAAACAAAAATCCCTTGCCAGTGGGAAAAGACTATCATGTCCAGTCTAGGGTCCCAAGAAAAAAACAACCCACAGAAAGGCAGAAGCCTGCTCTAGGGGAGGCAGAAAGAACCAATCTGTAAAAAGCAAGGTACAACTGAATTTGCTTGAGATGCAGAACATGGTCTCCCACTCTAGACCTCCACAGATACAAAGTTTTGTTATATCGAGGGGTAACTGACAAGAATATTCAGAAAGCATACCCTTGCAACACTCAATTAATTAACTGAAATTGACACAAGGTTAATCTAAGACTCGGGTAGACCAGAGATTACTCTGACTCACAAGGAGTTAAGCAGTGACTGCCCCTTCTGGGAGAAGATTAAAAGTATAGAGATCATCTTTGCTTGGTAGATATGTAGGGATGCATGTAAGTGGGCAGGAAGGCTCTGCAGAAGGCCTGCTCAACTCCATGGAATATAAAACAGCAGTGCTCACAGCTGGCAGGATTGAAATGTGGGGTATACCCAAAGTAACAAGAAGAGAAACATTCTGACTTAGCCCATGTGATGGAACTCACCTCTCTCTCATCTAATGAAAGCTCAGAAAACTGGGAGGGAGGGAGGGAATGAGGGAGGGAGAAGGCTCGTTCTATTGTTATTCAATATAAATTGTCTTTCAATAAAAATTATTAAATTAAGAAAATAGCTCAGTGTGGCGGCACACATCTTTAATCCCAATACTTGGGAAGCACAGGCAGGTGGATTCTGTGAGTTCTAGGCCAGCAAAGGCTACACAGTGAGAAGAACAAAGTAAAGCAAAAAGTATTAAATAAAAATCACTAAACTACAGTCAACAGAGAACAAGATTGTCCTTTTTTTTCAGACATACGAAGTGTTGTTTAGAGTATAGAAATACCCCTGCTGTGGGATAGGTTTTCAAACAGGTGTTTTGTGTTATTATATTCTATTCTTGATTCATTATATTCACACAATTTATATAATAATAATAAATATAAATATAATAAATAACCTTACTCTAGTAAAGAGCACTCAACACAATAAAAGACAATTTTCCATATTTTGATGTGTATAGTCATGTGGATACATGTATACCAGTGCACCCTTGAGTTTCACAGTGATTATCTCCCTTGATCATTCTCTACTTTATTGAGATGGGGGTCTCTTAATGAACCTGAAACTCGTCTATTTGGTTGACCAATGAGCTCCAAGAGCATGAACACACACACACACAGACACACACACACTCAGAAGTTATAGACAAACACGCTGCCCTATCTAGCTTCTATACATTCAGGTAAGTGCTGGGGGTTGCTATGCAGCTCCTCATGCACTGCAGGCCCTCCAAGTTTAACAGCCTAGCCACTCTGTCAGCCCCTTTTTCTTGCTTTACATTAACTAAGAGCAACTGTCTACACTCAGTTGCCACAAAGTCACAAAGAAACAGATTGCCCGAGAATAGGCAAACCACTCAGAAACTAAAAAAAAACTGTGGTTCCTTTTGTTTTCATTGCTTAATGATCCCAGAGTATGGGACTCACTTAGGTAATAGCAACATTGCTGTCTGTCATTAACTGGTCTGTTTATCATTCCTTAAGTGACAGAGATGACCCAGCTACTAGCTCATGTAATACCATAGCCTGGTGAGCCTATTTTACAGATGAGAAGAGTAGAATATGCAATTCCATATATATTCAAACAGCAGCAGTTCCCATCAATAGTAAGTAAATATTGATAATGGTGATCATAAATTTGCTGTCGCTCACTGTGTTCTTTCTAGACTCTGGCGTAAGTGCTTTCTAGTGATTTGAAGAGACTTGTGACTAACCTTTGGAGAAGTCAGTTCATGACTGCTTAGCTAGTGAGGGAGGGTGCCCACCTTCAGTCAAGGGCTATCCTGCTGCAACCTGCAGTATCTGAGTGTGTGCTTTACCAACAGAGCCTTGAAGGCTCTGGCTTCCGAACACTGAAAGCTCCTTCCTCAGGCATCCTGACACATTCAATGGACATTGTGATGGCTTCCATGACTGTTCGCACTTTGCAGTGATTCTCTCTCACTTCCCTGGAATTGACACAATCCCGTCCAGGCTTATTTATTGCTTAGACATTTTCCTGCATGCTTCTCCGTTCTGAGTTCTGTAGGGCTGCCCCAGATTCACAGCCAGCCTCGGGCAACACATTTCCTCTCCTGACCATTCAGTGCCCGTGAGTCTTAGTGAGCTATTCATTTCACTTCAGTTCACCATAAGCATAAGACCAAATACTGTTTTACACCTGAACTCAATAGGGCTGTGCACTCTCCAGCACCTGTGTTGTTCACCACACACTAATGAGTTTGTTCCTTTTAATATTTTATTAGCATTGTACACTGGGACAGTTTGAGTCAGCCCCAACATTCTGCTTACTTAACAGGAAACACTAGACCCTTCACATAGAGGACTTGCTGGGCTTTCCGATCTGGAATGGATGTCCTTCAGTTTGAGAAATATTCTTAATATATTAGACACACACACACACACACACACACACACACACACACACACACACACACACACCATAACTCAGGCAGTGTTTCCTGGGATACAATTAAAGGATTTTTCACAGTTACCTCACTTCCTTTTTGCCTTGCCTCTCGGCTTTCATCTTTTTATCCTGCTTTCTAGGAGGTGCCTTCAATGTTACTTTTAACATTTTGGTCAGTTTTTCATTTCGTGTCTATTGCTACTTAACCGCCGAGAGCCACTGTTTAGTCGCTGGACATTCTTCAGTGTTCTTGTCGTATTTTCCTGAATACATCGCCTTCGGATAACTTCCTGAGATTCCGAGCTGCAGGTCCAGGACTCTTCCTGGTCCTTCCGTGTAGGTTGATGTCTATATGCAGGTGAGGGCTGGCACAAGTCAGATCATGATTGGACAGTAAAGTCAGATCTGGGTCGTCTTGAATTGAATATAGTTATGTATATTTCTTAAGGTATGGATTTCTGCAGGCAAATTTATCTTATCTAGGTAGGCAGTTTATATCCTTATCAACTGGTTGTGAGTTTACTGTGTGGGTGTATCATGGATTGAGAATTTAACATATAAATCTGATTGTTGGGTTGTAGTTTGTTGAGTCTTGATTTTACTTGGTAGCTGGAACCAGAGAGTCTGTGGCCAGCAGAGAGCTGTGGAGAGAGATACAAGCCAGACATAAATTATGGTTAGTTCCATGCAGCCCCATGGGTGCTGAAACTAACTCTAGAGGCTAGTGTGGCAAGGTGTCATGCCGGAACAGCTCTCGGACCACCTGAGTCAGAGAGTACTTGGGGGCAGCATGGAGCCGCAGATATAAGGATACCCCACAGTGACATGTGCTCCTACAGGTGCTGGCACTAGAGTGGGTCATAAGGGAACCAAGTGCCAAGTGGCCTTACGGGTGCCAGAGCTAGTATTTACCGCAACACTTCCACACCGCTTCGTTTCCTCTCCATAACCCTGCTACACATGAGTGAACTCCTTAAACTTTTACCTGTTCTTTCAGGAGCGATGCAGAGGAGGCAACAAAAATGGATGTCTCCCATGGGCAAGCACCAATCCCTAACACATTCACCTAGGCCTCCCTGATCGTATGTAGCAGATGTGCAGCTTCATGAGAGTCCTAACAACCGGAGAGGGAGCTGTCCCCGAAACGGTTGCCTCTACACGGGATGTGTTCTTCTAGCTGGGCTGCCTTGTCTGGCCTCAGTGGGAAAGAAAGCACCTAGCCTCACAGAGACTTGATGTGCCAGGGTTGGGAGGAGGAGGACGGGGAAGGGAGAAGGATTGTGGGAGGAGTGATGAGAAGGGGGCAGTGAGCAGGATGTAAAGTGAACAATTAAAAGAATTAATTTACTTAAAAAAAAAAACAACAAAGAATGGCTGTCTCATTTTTCAGTTATCCACATATTCTTCTCACTACTGTAACTCCAGCTGGCTGTGCTGGGGTCAAGATGCTGAACTTTAAAGCCCAAGCTTTGTGTAGAGCACTTTCTCCCTGCTTCCTACAGACTGCCGCCCACTGTCTCTACCAATGCACATGCACCTTCAGGAGAAGCCATGAGTCTACGGCTGCCCAGGCTTCCCACACTTCCACTGTGTGTCATCTCTCCACAGACCTATACCCAGTTACCCACCTTCAGATTCCAATGTAACGGCTCTTTTTTTCCCTGTGGATACCTCTTATTGCTAAGGGAGAACGAGGCAGCGAAGATGTGTCTTCTCTCTGCCAGGCTGAGCTGAAAGTCTCAGTGTTTGCTGTGGATTCCACATGTTACTGATGGCAGAAATAAGAGCGTCAACTATTGTTAAGCCCCACACAGTACCAGGAACTATCTTTAAAATGTTGAATGCACAAGCTTATAAAATCTCAAAAGAGAATAAGGAATTATTGCCCCATGTTTTACAGATAAGAAAATTTAGACTCACAGTTTAGAAATATGCTGTGCCCTAAATCCTTAATCATAAGATTTTTTTTTCACTAAGGGCAGATTGGCAAATTAGTCTCAGGGGTTTTCACGGCAGAGCGAGTTATCTCAACAATGTAACATTTTATCGCAATTTACAGTTGCACATTCAACTCCAGTCACTTTAGTGATCAACTTTCAACCTAGGTGATCTTCATAAAAAGTTGAGAGTTAAAGCGTTCATCTTCCCACTTTGTCAGTGCAACTCCAAAGTAGAAGACAGCCTTCTCTTCCCCTGGCATCCCCGTGCTTTCTGGGAAACATCTGGAAAATTATTTATCAATCAACATGGCTTTGATATCCCTGAGGTACTATGTTTTACTAGCGCTACAGAAAGCTCAAGTACATAATGCTGGTGAGTAGATAACAAAAATTTCTACCTTTCCCTTCACTAGGGAGAAGTAACTTTGTCGTGCTCAAGGTGGATTCTATATCCCCAGGCTTTCATTTCTCACTTGGCCTATATTCTTTTGTGACTAAGAGAACTGGCCGGAAGAGCCTGTTCCAGCCCTTGCAGGCATCCTCTGGTTCACTTGGACCCCTGCCTCCAACCAGCTTGCTTGCCAAGGGCAAGTGACCACAGAGAGCAGAGCCAAGTCCCCAGTTGTAGCAGCCAAGGCCAGGCATGGGAGTGAGACCAGCCAAGAGTGAATGGGCATACAACCTCCCATCTGACTTCACCAGAGAGAGAGAGAGAGGCTGGCTGATTTCAGCTCGCAGTTGTGACTCACTACTGGGCTGGCTGGGTAAGCGGTTGTTTTGAGCCATTAAGCTTTGAAGTGGTTAGTAATGAATGCCGCATCACTTTGGTGATGGAAAACTGATGCGAAGGCTGAAATGGTGCCTCTGGAGGGTCAAGTACAGTCCATGTGGCTCAGAATTGTGGATTTTTGTGTCTACAATGGACAGATGCTTTGAATTAACTCACGGAACTGCCTAATGTAGTTCTATGCCAGCCCCACTTTCGTGCCTTCCAGGCACAGCTCGCCGTTCGGCGTGGGGGAGCACCTGTTCATTCTCTTACCTCTGGAGTCTAACACAGGAGATAAAGTAATCAGTCATTAGAAAGACCCCTACACTGCAGAGACTTTACAAACTCAATTCAAAACATACAAAGAGGTTGTTCAAACCCCATTCAAGGTGTAAGCAATGGTCCTTCCTTTGTGCTAGCTTTGCTACCAAGAAAGGCAGCGGGATTAGCTGTGGAAACAATTACTAATTTTCTCCTAGTATTACTCGTCCGTTCTTCCCACAGAACATGCACTTCACTAAACACGTGACCACGGAGAGCACGTGACCACGGAGAGCACGTGACCACGGAGAGCACGTGACCAAGAAGAACGAATCTTTCTTGCTTGTTCTCCCTCACAGTTGCAGTTGCTACGTGATTGCTTCAGCTTCTTGAGGAGAATAAAATCACCCAAGTGGACAATAATAGTTACAGTTGCTTGGGACTAATTTGGATAACATTCTAAGCCATGCAGCTTGAAGTAGTCTTGGAAATGGGCCCCTACGTTTGTCAAAATGAAAACTTATGATTGGTGTTCACAACGGTTAAGCCATCAAAAGGGGTTGCCCCCAGTCAGTGTCTGGGTAGTCTGAAGAAAGGATTCTCACACAAAAGTCCAATAAATAACTTCTTCAAAAACTGTTCTTTGTCCTAGCAGCTCTCGGTAAGGATGTGCATTGTCAAGCATCTACAGCTTGACTTGGCAATGCCTCGGTCCATTGCACCACCATGTCTATTATATTTTGTACCAAGGCCAGTAGAGTCTGAGAAGAGCTGTGTACCATCCACACTTTCCCTCCTCCAGCCGACAAGACTGGGAAAAATGGGACATTCTTAGATGCTCAGAACAAGAACAAATTCTAGGCATGCGAAGCAAAGAGACAGAAGCCACATGTAGCCTCGAGCAAGGTGCAGCCTCGGGCTTTGTTTCCCTGGGCCTTCAAGTAACAGGGAAATAAGTGTTTTGGTTATTTGAAATTATATATATATATTTTTTTCTTGTTACCTACAGCTGGGCAGGTATCCTAATGCTTTCAGGGAAGTGTCTTCAATGATGCACTTTCACATTATCTTCGTATGCATCTCTCTCTATAGCCTACTTATAAACACTGCTTCTCCAGACTGTAAAACATGGAAAGTGAAGATATTCTATAACTTATTCCTCGGTGTTCTTTTTATGAGAATATTTATATGTCATATTCTTTCTCAAGTTTGGTTTTAGGAAGCCTTTCAAATTTACCTTATGTAGCTTTATCACAAATTAATAGACACATGATATCTCATAAACACTTCCAAGAAAATAAAGGCATTGTGTGTCATCAAAGGATGAAAATCTTATTTAATTATTAAGGATACTTCTTAAATGTATACCTTATTTAGATATTTAAGTGTTTATTGTTTGATTTAATGAACATTATAAATCTTTACAGAAACAGAGCATGCATCCTAAATTGCATACAGGAGACAATAATCTCTACAAGCGTTCAAAGCCCTTTTGATGCAAATAGATCTGCGACAGTGCAGTCACATAAAGTACAGCAAATACCTGATAACGGTTAAGAAAGATGCATGGGCATATACACTTGCTGTGATATACTGCTATCCTTGTTTTCAAGCATGTTCCTTCTAATTATTTAAATTTACTATGAAACACTACACTATATTAAGTCAATCTGTTTACATCTCTTTCGAGTCCATCAAGAGGCTAGCTGGATCGGCTGAGGTAAACTAAATTTGAATTCATGGACATACACTCTGTATTGCCTACAGATTGTCAAAATAACTTAAGGGTGTGTTTCCTCAGAACATATTCCTGCTGTTGAGTGATACATGGTGTGCCTGGTGCATAGAAGTGCTATATTACTCCATCTCCTCATCACTACCATCATCATCACCACCGCCACCTGTATCATTACCATCTCCATTGTACTACCATCATCTCCATCACCATCATCATCACCACCACCATCATCACCACTACCATCATTATCACCACCACCCATAACATTATTATCTCCTTTGTACTACCAAAATGTCTCCACCACCACCACCATCATCATCATCACCACCACCATCATCATCATCACCACCATCATCATCACCACCACCACCACCATCATCACCACCACCATCATCATCATCACCACCATCCTTTTATTGAAACAAGCTGCTAGTTCACACATTTGCTGTCTGTCATTCTTGAGTTCTTACAGACCAGATCAGTGATTACCCTTCACGCTGTCTGATGCACTCCGTGCTCAGAATATGTTTGCAAGTAAAATGAAAAAGGGAATCTACAGGGTTGGAGAGAGCTAAACAGATGTATAGAGAGCCCTCAGAGGACCAAGATAAGGTAACCTGGGTTTAGAATGTGAGTTCAAACTGCAACAACTGGCTATCCTCCAGAACAAAACATATGTATGGTTAGTATTTTTTTAAAAAAATGAAAAAGTATGCCCTTGGACTCTCATTCAGCTTCTGGTCAACTGCTCTTTCTAACTGAGGTATATTGACCCAGGATGTGTATCTTGTGCATGTTGAGAAAGGATCAGGTCTGTACTCAGGTCCCAAACACCGAGCATAGTCACCAGTTGCCTAATTCTTTGTATTGGCATGAGCTCATGTCTGAGTGGCCTACTCTTTGGTGGACACCTCATGAACAACGGTGTTGCACACCACAGGAGGACTATGATTATGTAGAATGAGGAACGGACATTAGGAACATGAACACGTGAATATTAAGGGACAAGATAATCAGCTGAGAAGAACAAATGGGACCTCTAACACACAACTGTGTCCCAGGCCATGGGAATAGTCAGATCACAAGCAAAGAAAGGAAAATGGTGAAAGTTAGCCATTTTGTTTAAAACTAGTAAAGGGGGAAAAATCAGTGAGGTTATCAGGAGGAGAGAAATTACCAAAATCCCAACAGCATATACAAATATTGATAATGTGATGGCATACTTTCTTAAGTCAGACACGTCCTATTATTATACCAAAAGTAAGTCATTAATTTATATTTTTTCAGAAGCAAAAAACACGATCCCAGAAAGAAGGCCAAAACTGAAGAAAGAACGCTAAGCCCAGCTACTGAAGATCATACAATAGAAAACTTTACGAGTTCTGGTTGGATCCTGTCATGGCCAAAGAGGTGTCTCAGCAGGTAAAGGGACTTGCCACCAAGCCCGACAACCTGAGTCCTATCCTCAACACCCCAAGCTAGAAGAGAACCAACTCCCACAACTTGTCCTTTGACCACACGTGTTCTAAAGAACGAGTGTGCTTCACAACCTTACAAAGCAAATAAATGTAACTTTAAAACCTTTTAAAATGACATTTTATTAATTTCTTGATAATTAACCCATTATTTTACCTGGTGTATTTTGGTCATACTCCCTT
Organism: Rattus norvegicus; assembly: GCF_021556685.1. Lineage (NCBI taxonomy): Eukaryota > Metazoa > Chordata > Mammalia > Rodentia > Muridae > Rattus > Rattus norvegicus. The sequence continues at coordinate 124,663,393 of NC_141542.1, read as the reverse complement.
CCTCCAACTCCTTCTCGATTGACGCCCACCTCCCTACCTGCCATCTTCAGTTTTTCTTCATTTATTTAACCCTAACAATTGACCACCAGTATAGTGCTATACATTTGAAATAATGCTCATGGGGATGCCATACCAAAGAGCTGAATAATGATTGAAAATGGAGTGTAGCCTTAAACATGGGTAAATAAAAGATCTTAGCATGGTAAGGTGACACTGGGAAAAGTAAAATTATAAACGAATAGAATTAAATCATTTTTAATTATTTTATGTATTTACATTCCAAATGTTGCCCCCACTTCCCAGTCCCCTTTCCAAGAGTTCTTCACCCCATCCTCCCCCTTTGCCTCTGAGAAGATGCTCCCCCAGCCCCCCCCCAATCTTACACTCCCCAACATCCTCCTTCCATGGGGCAACAAGTCTCTATAGGATTAGGCACTCACTCTCTCACTGAGGTCAAACAAGGTAATTCTCTGCTTCATACATAGGCGGAGCCATGGATACATCTATGTTTGCTCTTTAGTTGGTGGCTTAGTCCCTGGGAGCTCTGAGGGGTTCAGTTAGTTGACACTGTTGGCCTTCCTGTGGGGTTGCAATGCCTTTCAGCTCCTTCAATCCTTCTTCTAACTCTTACATAGGAGTCCCTGACCACAGTCCAGTGGTTAGGAGTCCCTGACCTCAGTACAGTGGTTGGCTGTAAGTATCTGCACCTGTCTTATTCAGCTGCTGTTAGAGCCTCCTAGAGGACAACCATCCTAGGCTCCTATCTGCAAGCACAAAACAGCATCAGTAGCAGTGTCAGTGTTTGGTGCCTGCCCATGGAATGACTCCCAAGTTGGGCTCGTCTCTGCACGGCCTTTCTTTCTTTCTGTCCTTCTGCTCCATTTTTGTTCCTG